>NW_028185872.1:314884-317032 GCF_003343005.1 Rhea americana
CCCCCGAGGCCGGCGCCGCGACCGGGCCCCACTGCGGCACCTTGTGAACAGCCCCCGCCGGGGCTCCCCCCGCCCCCGAGGAGGAGGGGGTGTCCCTGGGCAGGGTGGTGGGCACACGCGGCCCTGCCACCCCGGGGACACCCCAGGCCAGGCAGGGTGGGGGGACAGGGTGAAGAGCAGGCTGCAAAGCCCCCATCCCCGCCCGAGCAGGGCAAACCTGTGCCACCCCCTGCCCGGGGTTTGATCCTGCCGGAGCAGCGTGTGGGGGGGAGGGGAGGGGCGGGCACGGGGCAGAGTGTGGGGCATGGGGCAGGGTGTGGGGTGCAGGGCAGTGTGCGGGTGCCTGAGKTGCCCCGGCTCCCTGCTCCTCTGGGAATTGAGGCTGGCAGGCCCCGGGGACAGGGCGAGACGAGGTCCTGGGTACGCTGTGCTGAGCAGCCCTGGCCCTCACGGGGTGTGGGTGACTCCAGAGCCGCCCTGGGAACCCTGAGGACAGGGAGATCACATCGGTGACAAATAGTCTGTCCCTATGTGCCAGGGTCTGCAGGGGGACCTGCCGGTGCAAGGTCCTATAAAGCAAATAGCAGCATCCTTGGGAGCGAACACTGCTCTGCCCGGGCGAGCTGCGAGGGGCAAGGGGTGGTGGCAGGAGCGAGGACTGTGGGAAAGCACAAAGCCTGGCTGCCCTGCAAACATGGATGTTTTCCACCAGTCCGTAAGGTGCTTCGGTTCCCAGCTTTTCCTCTCCGGCTCGGCGGGGATTTCCCGGGCAGTGAGTGCCATCTACCGGGGCGCTCCCACGCCGCCCGCCTCGCCCCGAGGTGCCCGGAGACCCGCTGGGCCCAGACCCTCCAAAGCCCACTCTGCTGCTGCCCCCACCCGGCCCCGGCCCTGGGCCTTATCCCACCCGGCCCGGCACCGTGCTGCATCCCTGCGTGTCCAGGCCAGTCTCTGTCCTGCAGCCTCCGGAGACAGGTGGGGCCCGGGTTTCGTAAACGTGAGCCTGGGAGCAGGGGAGCGGCTCCGCTGGGGTCTCACTGTGCCAGCTGGTGCTTCTCCCCCTCCTCCTGCCTCTGTGGCCCTCAGTTTCCACCTGTCCCGCTTTGATTTACCCCAGCGCAGGGGCTGAAACCTGGAGCGGGGGATTTGTGCCAGGGCAGGCCTGACACGCGTTTGGTTTTYGCTCAAACCTTCTTTGAATCGCAGCAGCCCCGGGCTCAGCCTCCCGGCACGGTTAGTGCTGGCGCCGCAGCGCAGGGACGTGCATGGTGGGCTGGGAGCGAGCCGGGCGCGGGGGAGCCGCAGCCCCGCGGCCGAGCCGGCCGGAGCGGGGATGCTGCGCGGAGAAGCAGGATTCCTCAGCAGCAATAGCTGCAGGCCCTCTCCTGGGAAGGGGAACATCTGCTGAGATTAAAGCCAAGATATCTCAGCTGTCAGCACTTTAAGCAGCCTCTTTAGCTGAGCAAAGAGCTCTCTCTCCTGGCTGCTACCAGCTTTCCTCCGCTGAGCTCATGGCCCAGCTCCCGGTCCCCCTCCCGGGCTGAAGGAAGCAGCCGGTTCCCGCCAGGAGCTGGCTCTGGGCCGCACGCACGGCGAGCAGAGGGCTCGGTTGGCTACTTCAACGGCGAGCGGCGCGCGCCCACCCCCGGCAGGGCGAGAGCTAGAACCGGCCCYTGGCCGGGAGCGGGAGCCTCGAGCCGGGGTCGGAGCCCTTCGGGGCGCCGCCGGGGCCCGGCGCCGGCGAGGCTGACCGTGCTGCCCGGCACACGCTGGCCCTCGCGCCCCYGGGCCGCCTCGTCTCCGGCAGCCAGGGCCGCTCGACCCACCCAAACCCGGGCGTTTCCGTGGCCCAGGTGCCCCCGGGGGGAAGTGCCCCGAAGAGGGCAGCTCCGAGCCGGCGCTAGGCGCAGCGAGGGTCGCCCTGCCTGGGACCCGCGCGGCCCCTCTGCGCACCCGCACACGGGGAGGGGCAGCGCCCCGATGCTGGCTTTCACGTCGTGTTTTCTCACCAAGCAAGAGAGAGTAAATAACTGACAAACTGCCGAAATGAAACCTCGCAGCGAAGAAACGCGAGGCTGGAGCTTCTTTTAGGGGAAGAGCGACGTCTCCCACTCCCCCCCCCCGGCTCTCGGTTTTCCTGCGGAGCAG
>NW_028185872.1:318121-321161 GCF_003343005.1 Rhea americana
CCCTGCCCCGACCCCTTAGTGCCTGCCTCCGGGTACGCGGCCAGCCCCGCGCGTCCCGCCAGACGCCCCGGCCCAGCGCGGGCCTCGCGCCTGCCTGCTCCCCAGCGCCCTCCTTTCCAGGGTGCTCCCTAGTTCCCAGATAGGGAAACTGAGGCCCGGAGCAGTGAGTTGCTGGGGAAAGCAGCAAAGCCTTGTGCCGGGGCCCGGGAGGAGGCAAAGCAGCTCCCGCCTGCGCCCTGCGCGTGCCCACGGCGGCACAGCCCTGCGGGACGGCGGCTCCTGCCTGTCCCTGTCCCCCCCCCCTCCGCCGTTGCTTTGCTCCCCCCCCTGCACACCGAGCCTCTCCCATCCCCAGCGGCCCGCGCCGCCCTGCAATGGGGTCCGCGGTGCCCCGGAGCGCGAGGCCGCGCGGCCAGCTGGGGCGGCCTCCCGCCGCACCCCCGCGCTGGGCAGCGGGGCAGGAGCAGCCCCCCGGCCGCGGCGGCGCCGGCAGCGCAGGACCGCGCCGCGCTCGGCACGCCTCTGCCCTGCGGAGCAGGAAGCAGGATGGCGCGGGGCGGGGGGCCGGGGATGAAAGAGCTAAAGTGCTACCTGCCCGCGGAGCCAGGGCCCGGGGGCAGAGCTGGCCGGGCTGGCGCTGCCGGGCCTGCCGGCCTTTGCCGGGCCTGCCGGCAAACGGATGCTCAGAGCAGCCCCTTGTTCCCCGCAGCTCCAGCCGCTGCGGCACAGGAGGGGTTTGCAGGTGCCAGAGGAGCTGGGTGGAGCAGGGGGCCACGGGGAGGCCCCAGCACCCTGCCCCGGGGCCGCGTGGGGCTGCGGCATGCACCCTGCGCTGCCACAGGAGCCCCTGTCCTTCGGCACCAAGCGTCTCGGCCCCTCGCGGCTTTATTGCCCCCCTCCGTAGGTGGCTCGATAAACTCTCACTGAGCAAATCACCCATCGCTCTGCCCCTTGCCCAGCCTTTCATTAGAGAGCAGTTGTTAAATGCCTAAACGTGCCAGGAGTAATGTTTTGAAAAGCGGCCCAGGAGGCATGCTGACAAATTGTTGGGGTTCGCGGTGCAAAAGCAGCGCCCCGGGAGGACGTGCCCCCCCTTCCAGCCGGCCGCTCTTATCTGATCGCCTGCGATGGCGTTTGATCAATAGCCGCAATTAGCAGGAGGCGATTTGTCTGTTACCCTGCTCCTCTCGTCGCTCTTTGAAGCTGGGGCTAATTCAGGTGCCTGTGCTCCAATAAATCAGGAGCCGGGAGCCGCGGGCAGCGGGGAGGACGGGGCGGCTGGACTTCAAAAGGAGGTGCAGCTCGCCCGGGTTTCTGACCGCTCCCCACGGCCCTCACCTTGCAGAAAGGCCGACTTGCAGGAGGCCTGGCTGAACAGGATGGACCCCCGCCGCGGGGACGGGGTCGCTGGCGGGGCAGGTCCGGGCGTGCAGCCCGGAGCGGCTGAGCGGGGTGCGGAAGCCGCATCCTGCCCGGGCGACGCCAGCGCGGGGCCCAGCCGGCCGCCCCCGCCACCCTGCCTGTGCCCGCCGCACACGGGGCTCCCGGCCTCTCCGCTCCCGGCGCCCGGGGGCTGCAGGAATCCAGCAGCAAAGGGGGAGGCCGGACCATAAATCACGGAGCATCGGATGCCACCCGCTGCCTGTAATTAGTGCATCCCGCCAGGCATCTCCACCTCGTCCCGGGTGCTTCCTACCAACGTGCCCATTACGGGTGGGCAGGCGGGGAGCGACGCGCCCCCCGGGCCTGCTCCCTCGGCCCCGCTGATTTACGGCCGGGTGCCCCGGAGATTTATGGGCTGAGCCAGGGAGGCAGAACCGTGTTGTGAGGCTCTGCCGGGCCCGGCTGCCTGACGGCTGCTGAACGCGCTGTAATTATCYGAGGCCGCGCGTAAATCAGGCCACTCCGCGTGCCCCCCGCTCCTCTCCAGCCTCCACGCAGGCCTCTGCCCCGTGGGCATGTGCCACCTCGCTGGCCCGTGGCGTGCGGGACGCGGGCACTTCCTGCCCTCGCTGGGTGGCATCCTCACATTTTTCACTGGTCCTACACCCAAAACGCCTGTCTCCGGAGTCCAGCTCGCCACCCCTAGCCCCACTGCTGCAGTGGGACTGCAGCTCTTGCAAACGGTCCCAGATCAGACCCCCCCTCCCAATGTCACCCCGTGTCCCCAAACCGCCATTGCGGCAGGGGAGAGCTGCCCAGAGCACCCGGGGACATGGCTGCACCTGGGAACGCTGCAGTAGAGACAAAATCCACGCGGCCGGTGCAGGGGCAACCCCGATGGGCYGCGGTGCCCGCCTGCCTCCCACCCAGCTGGGCAGCCTCCGGCAGCCTCCGGCCTCCCGGAGAAGGCTGTGCCGGAGGGAGCCCGTGGGGAGGGAGCTCGTACTGGTGCCCGGCCGGGTGACCGCGAGCTGGGGATGGGCACGTGCGGAGGATTGTGCACGACCCCCCRCCCCGGGGTGCTCCAGGCGGCGGGGAAGGAGGCGGCGGCTGCTGGGAGGGACACGGCTGGCGGCTGGCACCCTGGGGTGGCAGGGACAGGGCCGGCGCCCTGGGGGTAAATAACTCGGGTGCTTTGTCCCCGCTGGGACACAAAGGACGCTCCGAGCCGCCCCCGCGGCGCCGCAGGAAGCAGGGCGAGGAGCTCCCCGGGGCCCTGCCGCCCGGAGGCTCGCGCAGCCCTGGGGCCTCTGCGCCCGCGGTGGCACCCAGCGTGGCCCCGCGCTGCTGGGGTCCCCCGGGGTGTCCCAGACACGTGCAGGCCCCGCGGGCTTGTGCGGCCCAGCGCAGGGCGGGGGGGCTAGGAAGCCTCCGTCCTGCAGCTGGGGAGCACCGGCAGCCCCAGAGCCCCCGGGGGGGCCCCGTGCCACAGCAAGCCCAGTCGACGACGTCGGCCGGGCTGGAAACGCGCTCGCACGGCCGCGAGCGTGCGCCCGGGCAGCGGTGCGGGGCGCCCGAAGGGGCAGGCGCTGGCGGCGGCACCGCAGCCGCCCCGCGTCCTCGGGACGGCGGCTCTCGCCGGGCGCGGGACTGCTGG
>NW_028185872.1:322050-359372 GCF_003343005.1 Rhea americana
TCCCCGTCCCACCGCCGAGGCCACCCCGCACCCCTGTGCTCTCCCCGTCCCACTACTGAGGCCACCCCGCACATCTGTGCTCTCTCCATCCCATCACCAAGTGCACCCTGCACCCCTGTGCTGTCCCTGTCCCACCACCGAGGCCACTCTGACCCCCTGTGCTGTCCCTGTCCTACCAGCAAGGCCACCCAACACCCTGTGTTGTCCTCGTCCCACCACTAACGGCATCCGGTGCCACCGCAGTCTGCCCCTGCCTACATGAGGACTCAGCTCTAGGTGAGCAAGGGGCGGTGGCCRGCCCCACCTGGCCGGCCCTTGGTGACATCCCACGTGCAGCCAGGGCCTCTGGCCCCAGAGCCACCTCCAGCCACAGCTGGGGCACTGCATGAAGGTCACTTCCTCCGGGAGCGACCTGGCCGTGGGGACGTCTCTGCTCAGGTGACGCTGCGCTGCGTGACCTCCCCGGGGAGGCCCTGGAGCCGCCGCAGCAGCAGCGTGCTGGGCCCGCGGGGCCCTGCGCGGGGCCCCGGCTCCGCTCAGGACGGTGGCTTTTCGCCCACGATGGGGTGTTCGGTGGCGCTGAGGGCGCAGCCAGCGCGCTGTCGCGTGTCGCGCTGTCCTACTTCCAGCGGCCTGGAAGTTGTTATTGCATCAGCCCACACGCTTCAGTCCTGGTTCAAACGCAGCCCTGACAGCAAGCAAATGTCACGTTTTTTTTGCAGCTAGTTCTGCAGCTGGCTTGAGTTAATTTTGTTGTTGCTTGATTGCTTGGGGGTTTCTTTTCAAGCCTATATAGCACTTTTTTCAGATTGCCCAGGTAGCAAGTACTCTGATCTATAAACATGCTTATTACTGAGCCTAGTTTATATTTATTGCATTAGTCTCCGGAGCCAGAGAAGAGCTCGGCTTCCCTTTCGCATCCCTGAGCTGTCCGGAGGTGACCCTTCCGTGGCACGTGGCCGGTGTCGGCGGCACGTCCCTGTAAGGTGCCCATGCATGCAGCTCTGTGACCCTCCGAGTCCAGCCGCAAATCCGTGGGGAGCAGCCAGCTCGGGGCAGGCGGGAGAGTGGGAGCTCGTGCCCGGACACCGCGGGAGTACCAGCAATGCCGGAGCACGGCCCCGAGCCCTTCGGCGCTGCCCGCTAGCGGGCAGCATTTGTGGGTTCGGAGAGCTGCTCAGTGGCTGCGGGGAGGTTCGAGTGTGTCCAAGCGACCGAGTGCCGCGTGTGGTGATGCGTTCTTATTGACGGTTAAATGCTGTATTTTATTTATATCTCCGTGATGCTCCTGAATGTTTCCCAATACTCAAGGTTGTGCAATGCTGCTCTCGAGCTAGTGGATGGGAGGATGTATTTTGTTCAAGGGATTTCCTGGAGCGTAGTGTAAGAAATAATTTTCTGGGCCTGCGAGAGCACCAGCTTCGTAGCCCGGAGGGGTCCTCGCCTGCATGCGAGCTCAGCACCGCGGCACAGCCGTGCCGGCGGCCGAGGAGAGGGCGCGCTGCGGGAGACACTTTGCATCCGGTGCTCCCGGCTTCGCTGCGCCGAGGGGGAACGACCTCGGTGTTCAGTTTCCCTGCTCTGCCCTTGGGAGGCTTCGGAGAAGGCCGGCTCTACCCCGGAGCTGCTTTGCTGCCGGGACTTTGCAAGCCGCTGTYGGACTCTGGGGCGCCGTCCCCTTGCCCCTGCCCCGCAGAGCACCCTGCGCCCGGGCACCCACGGCGGCAGGGCTCCGGGAGCCCCTGCGCGGCTGGCCGGTGGCTCTGGCCGCAGCAGGACCCTGCGGGTGTGGGCCATGTCGGAAAGGAAATCCTGAGCCCTGTGTTTAGCTGGAATTATGGTTTCTGTCTCCATGCCGGAGAGCTGGTGAGCACGGAAACACGGGGGCCTTGGGAAAGGTCTGTGTGCCAAAATGCTCTTGGAAATGGCACTTTGGTGTGGCCCTGGCTGTGCCCGGGGAGTGCTGGAGCTGTGGCTCTGTCCCGCTGCCCTGGGTCGCCCGTGGACCCTGCTGAGTCCTCGTCCCTTCCTCGTAAAATCCCCCGCAGCCCAAACAAAAGGAGGACAGAAGATAGTGAGCAAAGTGGTAAGTGTATCTCGAGGCATCTCTTTCTGTGCGGGGTGCTCGCGGTGCGTGAAAGGTGAAGGATCTCAGGCGTGTTATTGCCAAGTTGCTTCCTTCTCTGTGCACCCATTTCCCCGTCTTTAAAGCACGGACAGGATCTTGGAGTTGGTCCCTGCATGGGAGTTCGCACGCCGGGACGGCTCATCTGCAAAGTTTGTGTCCTCACTTTTTTTAAATTTTAACTTAACAGTATTTCCCAGCTGCTGGAAAAGTGCTTGTTTGGTTCTGAACGTGCTGAAAGCTCCTCTTCTGGTGGATGAAGGAGGTGGAGAGTTGCAGCGGGTAATTTTGTGTGCTTAGGAGAGGACAAAATCACAGCCTGGCGCACGTGAGCGAGCGAGCGAGCCCTGCTTGGGACCTTTGAACCGTCTCCCTCTGCTCCGAGGCCCGGCGGGGTTTGGGGAGGTGCCGAACGTGGCGTTTCTGCGAGAACCCCCGCCAGGGCTGGCTGCCGCGCGCCGCGCCGGGACGCAGGTCGCCCTCGCGGGGGACGGGCACGGCCGGTGACGGGCCGCGAGGGCCGAAGGGTTGCGCTGGGGACAGGCTGGCACTATTAAAAAGTGGGAAAAAAAATAAATGTAGAAGTTCATGAGGTTAAAAGCCTTTGAGCTGAGCAGTTCTGGCTTCATGGCTTTTAAATGAAAGTGATAAGTGCTGGGTTTTGGCGTAACTTCCCTGTGTTGGCCCAAGGGCAGAGGAGCAGTTTGTAAAGGAGCTAAAAGAGTAAAACCTGCGATCGGCTCCTCGGGTGCCCGGGGGCTTCTGCTCCGGGCAGAGCCGTGTGGCACCCCGGGATCTCCCGGATGGGGGAACGCCTCTCTCGGGAGCCACAGCCCCTCTGAGCGCCCCGGGAACGCAGGCGGGCTGGGCGATGGGAAGGCGTACGCGCTCCTGGGAGCGGCAGGTGTCTGGGTTTCCCTGCGGAGGTTTTTTCCCCCCAGCCCTTGGGGCCGAGGAGATGCTGAGCTCCCTTGGGCCAAACGCCGTTGTCCTGCGGCAGAGGAGAGGGCTGGCGCTGGCGCTGCGGGGCTGCCTCCGTCCTTCTCCTGCTTTCCCCCTTTCCGGTTCCCCGCTCCTTCGGAAAGCGAAGAAAGGAGGTCCCCGAGCTCCGGCTGCTCCTGCGCCGCGGGAAGCAGGATGATGGAGTTCCTCTTTCAAAGCCGGCCCCTTCCCACCTCCGTTGCGGCACCCTCGCGGCCGGGCCGCGAGTCGGGGCGGTTCGCGTTGGAGGCTGCAGCCCCGTTGGCTCGGCGCGGCGCTGGCGCGTCGGGCCCCTTGGCCCCTGGGTGCTCTCGGCCGTCGGTGCGAGCAGTGGCAGCCAGGCGCAGCGTGGTTGTGCAGGCTGGCAGGACTCACCAGAAACCCTCCTTTGGTGGCTGGTTCTAGCTCGAGCTAGAAGTGCCCTCCGGGTCCTGAATACATTTGCATTTAAGTCTTATTAGAGCCGTGAAATCTGGGATTCGTTCCTGGGAAGATGCTCCTGGCCCCTTTTAGCCAGAGCAGCTCGCTAAAACGTGTGTCTAGCCAGGAAAACGGCGCTTTTCCCTCTGGCAGCAGCGCCGCTGGGGGCAGCTGGGGGCGCGAGCGTCGGCTGGGTCTGGGCAGCCACGGGGCGGTTGTGTGGGTGCAGCCGCCAAGGCATCGCRTCGGGGGACCGTGCAAATCTTGCTGCATCCCCTCTAAGAGAGATCTTAAAATAGACTTGGCTTTTCCATCCCTAATCTCTTTATCAGTGTTTGCTAATGAGGGTACTTTGCATATGTAAATGAGGAGCAGTGATGCCTCATGGCTCCCTTGGATTTGATTCAGAAGCAGAGCCTGGACCGTGTCTGAACCGACGCGCTGAGAGGGGCGTTTGGGAGATCTGCTCCGAGATACCTTGCGGCCACTAAGTTCAGCGATTGTTTGAAGGTCTGGCAGATGGGGAGACGTTTGTGCCCAGCACTGGGGCTTTCTTCCATGGGTGGTTTTAATTCTGATAGCGCAGACCAACACCTCTTCCTTCTCCCTCCCAGATCCTGCAGCTTAAGGAAAACCTAGCCAAGTTATTTTGGCAGCAATGGCCACAGGGTCTGAGCAGAAGACTAGCTCGTGCTCTGTGTCTGAGAGATACCGAGCCAGTCTGCTATCTCGAGGAAGACAGATGTGATGCTGCTCAGGTAGCAGGACCAGGCCTTAATCTGATATTAGAGTTTTTTTCTTATGAGATGCCACCACCTTTCTTTCCTTCTGTCGAATCTGTTGTTTTGAGAGGCCGAATGAGCAGGGCTGTTCCCCAGCACGATTGCGCTGTGTTTTCCCTTTCCCTGCCCGGAAAGACCAGCTATTCCCAGGTGGAAATTGCATCAGGGGAAGGCGTGAGCTGGCAGAGGAGGGACACGTGGGTGTTGGAGCACGGATCTGGCAGGTCTCGGCACCTCCGTGGTGGCACCCGTGGGGATGGGCCTGTCCCTGCCTGCCCGGAGCTGACGGCAGGGCCCAGCCAGTGCCCTGTCAAACCGGGGAATCGGCCCCTCGTTTGCGCCCTGCGGGAGCAGACGGCGCTTCGCGCTCGAGCGCTGTTTGCCCAGGAGACGTGGTCCTGTACCGGCAGCAGGTTCCTCGGGGCTTCTCCATGGAAGCGCCGATGTTTGTGCTGGCTCCCAAGTGGTTGTCCCCGTGGGGCTCGTTTCTGTGTTTCTAAGCCATGCRGCAGGTTTTGCCCTGCCCAGACTGGGAGGGCATCTCGCTGCCTTCCTCTGCGGGGACCTGGAAGAAAGGAGGCTCCGAGCAGCTGCCGTCGCCCTGGTCACCTCTGCCAGTCGAGTGGCACTTGTGGACCGCCTGTGCCCCAGGGTGGGAGCTGAGTTTGGAGTCAGAGCTGCACAAACCTTGGGGTCTCCATACTGCAGGAAACCAATACTGGGGAAAAAGTGTAAYTCTGAGTTGGACCGGCATGTTGAGCCCTGGCTCCTGACTATGGCTGGGCAATGGCTTCAGCGCACGTGGTGGAGCAATTTCCAGAAGCGTAGGCTTCGCTCTCCCAGTGCTGCCTAGTGGCTGCTCCCTCGTCCTTGCCCAAACGCTGCCCCTCGCTCGGTGTTCCCCATCTCTCTTCCTCCCTGCTCTTCCATCGGGAGAAGCCCCCTTTGCCCCATGCCAGCGTGGAATATGCAGGCAGCTCCGGCAGCACCGGGGCAGCACTCAGCCCCGTGCACCGGTTGCTGGCTGCTCGGGTGCCCCTTTCTGGGTGTGCTAACTTCAACCCAGCTCCCGGCCCAGCCTGGCCYGGGCGAGCGCTGAGGGTCATGTGGCCACAACTGGAAGAGCATCTTGCACAAGCGTCCAGAAATAGAAATGCGTGGGCTGCCTGGCAGCGGCTGGACAGAGGCCAGGCAGACAGGCAGACACCAGGCAGGCTGCACAGGGCCCGCGGGTGGCAGGGAGGGACYGACCCATGTGTGGGAGGTGGCTGGACTCAGCTTTCAGCTCTCACCGCAAGGATGCTCCCAGCTGGAGCGAGCGGCGTTGCATGGGGAGGCAGCTGGGGATGTTTGAGGATGGGGTTCCCAGCATCTCGCCAGGGCCTTGTCTGCATTGCCGCGTGCCGCCGGGTAGCGGGGGCCTGCAGATGTGCTGCTGTCCCTTGTGTCCTCGTGCCTCCTTGCAGCRCGGCCACCGCCTGCGCTGCCCACGAGCTGCCTTGCCCTGACCTCCTCCCCCTCTCTGCAGCCATTTGCTTGGTGCCAGAGCCGTGCTGGAGCCACGTGTCCGCCCAGAGCATTGCTGCCTGTGCAGTGTGCGGTGCAGAGCTGGGCACACGTGTGCCACGGTGGTGCCTGGGGTGAGGCGGTTTAGCTACCTAGAAGGTCTTTTTTTGCAAAGTGAGAAGAGCACAAAACCCCAGACAACCCAAGTGGCGGTGTGGTTTGGGCGAGCTGCTTTGCCCTGGCTGTGTTAAGGCACCTTTCCGCCTGTTTGCTGCCAGGTAGCGCGTGTTGAGCCGTGCTACRGGGATAGCTCTGGTTTGGGCATCTTGGAGCATGGACCGTTTTCCCTTGGTTAGCCCAGCCTGGCTCCAGGGACCTGTCCTGCCCTGGTCCCCTCRGCCCACGTTGCTGCCAGTGCCCTCTGCGCAGTGTCACCCCGTGGGCGCCCAGCGGAGGGACTCCTGGCAGGGTCTGCCTGGGGGACCGCGGTGGCCCGTGGGCGCTGGCGCAGGTGGCTCCTCGCCTGAATGCTCAGCTCGCGCTGGGTAAACAGGAAGGAGCGCAAAGGGGGGTCTCCCCGCGGCGGAGGGGCTCGTGCCCTGGCTGGGAGCAGCCAGGAAGCGGGCAGGGCCCGGAGGGGAGCGTGYGAAAACCCCAAGCCGGCGGGGTGGGCAGCGCGAGCGAGCCCGCTGCCGCCGGCGCGCAGGGCCCGCGGGCGCCCGGTGCTCCGCCGAGGGTCGGGCTGGCTCGGCCCCGTGGCGGTGGCGGCGGTGCTGTTGGTGGAGCGGTGTTGGGGACACCGCGTGCCCGTTGGCGCTGTGCTTGGGTGGCTCCTGCGCGGGGCCGCCCGGCTCTCCTGGTCGCAGCATGAGCTGTGCCATGAGCGTTTGCTCCCCAAACCCCCCAGCTGTTTCCGYGTGGCTGTGAAATAGCTCCGGACCCCGCACAGAGCGGAGCGGGGTGCCCCCAGCTGCGGGCTGTGGCGGGYCCTGGGCTCACCGCTGTCACTACCTGACCCAGGGCCAAGCTGTGGAGCGCGCGGGGCCGGGGGGGAGCTGGGCCTGCGGCCAGGGCAGCAGTACTGCCTCCCCCAGCACCTCGCCGAACGGCGCTGCGGAGGCCGCTTGCAGCTCTGCCGGTGCCGGCGAGACCGCAGGGGCTGTGCTGCGTGCGGCAGCCTGCCTGCTGCGCCCGAGCTGATGCTCGGCGCTTTCTGGGGGTGGGGGGAGACGCACCTCGGGCCGGCGCTGCTGCCGCTCACGCGTCCTCCGAAGCACGAGCGCAGCGCGGTTTCCTGCCGGGGCCRGGGCAGACGTGCACGCTCAGCTGAACCGCTGTCCCCTTCCTGGCAGCGCGGCGCTCGCTGCGCAGGGTGCCAGTGCTGCCGAGGACCGGGCACTTGCTGCGCTTGTGCGCGCGCTCTCTGCTGCGCTCGCCTGGGCGCTGCCAGCCCAGCCCAGCACCCGCCTCCCTCCCTGCGCTCCGCTCTGTGCAGTGCTGGGTGCCACTCGGTGCTTTCTGCTGTTTCCTCAGCTTCAAAACGCTTGAGAGCGGGCCGGGACAGCGGCTGGCGGCTTGGCGCCCTGACCCCAGCGCCTTCGGAGCCGGGGCTCTCGGCACAGCGACGCGCCTTGCCCTGCCGCAGCCCCTGGAACCGCGGTGGCGGCTGAGCCGCCGGCGCCGGCTCCGTGGGGGAGCTGGGGAGGCCTGGGGCTGCCGCCGGCATGGCGGGGATGGGTAACAGGGGCCCCGGGGAGGGCAGCTCCTGGGTGCTTCGAGCACGGCAAGGCTGGCTCCTCTGAGCACCGCTGTGAGCCGTAACGAGCCGGGGGAGCGCCGCGGCTCCCGGGGGCTCAGCGTGGTCAGCAGTGCCGGCCGGACGCGAGCATCGCTCTCTGCTCCTTCGGATGCACCTCTGCGCAGAGCTGCCCTGGCAGAGAGAAGTCAGGGGTGGCAGGACTGGTGCAAAGGGGCCTGTTTCTCTGAGGCTGCGCTGGGGACGGGGGATGCTTCAGCGGCGCCGGCGCTCTGCGCCCTGCAGCCCCGAGGCCAGGGCATGGGAGYGTCGGCTGCAGACTCGGTGCTGGCTGGCGCCGGGGAGGCCTCGGCCGGCGCGGGCGCGCGGGGAGTGGGAAATCGCGGCTGCCTGCCCGCTGCGCCGGGCTGCACCTTGTGCTGGTGACTCATCGCTCGCTGATTCAGAGCCGGGGGGGGGTGGTGGCGGGTCCCGGCGCGGCGAGCGGCTGCCGGGCCCACGGGGGAGGCAGGGCCGAGTCCTCTCCCTCCGTGCCAGGCCTYGTCCGAACCCGCGGCTCCCTGGCGTCGCCTTGCTCCCCCAAAACGCGTCAGCCACGTCGCAGGGTTGGCGGTGGCGGAGGGTCGGTGGTGGCAGCGCCCTGGCACCGTCCCGCTCAGCTTGTCCGGGCAAGGCCGTTGCTGATGCCGCCCGTGCCCTGGTACTTCACGCTCGAGCCGCTCTTCCATCCCCGCGTGCCCAGCAGAGCGTTAGCCCTCCCGCGCGTTTCCCATCTGGTCCCAGCACCCGCTCCAGGCCCTTCCCCGGGCGGCCGAGGCCACGGGCAGGTCGCCGAGGACACCGGATCTGGAGGCTGCCCGTGCCTCCGTCGCTGGTACGAGCTGGAGGAGGGCAGTCTCYGCGCCTGAACGCTTGGCTGGTGTGCTGACATATTGGGGTTGATGACTCCGGCGCTTTGGATTCCCTTTGGCTACATGGAGAYGGGGAGGACGGTTTAACCCCTGCCTGCCTGGGCTGCTCGCTGCCTTCTCCAGCCCCCGAGAGCCCTGTGCGTGGGGCCAAGGGAGCTGCCAGTCCCTGGCTCCCGGCCAGCAGGCGCCGTGTAGCGGTCCGTGACGTGGCAGGACCTGCCGGTGACCGAGCTGCTGCCCTGGGTTGCTGGAACGGCTCCTTGGGGCCGGCAATAGTCCCGTGCCTCTTTTCCGTGGCACCGATGCCTCTGCCTCGGTAGGGGGTCCTGGGTGCCTCCCACGGCCTCCGGAGCCGGGCGGGGAGCGGGATGAGGAGGAGTCTGCTGCCTTCATCGATAACCGGTGGTGCCTCTGGCGAGGAGCTAGCGATGCTTCGTTGCGGAGGGGGCAGAGCCTGGCATCCCCCCGTCGCGGGGTGGGGGACAACGCCAAGGTCACCAAGCAGCAGCAGCAGAGCTSGGGACCCCCTTGGCCCTCCCGTTCTTGCTGCCCCAGCTGGGGCTGCGGGGCAGCCGCCCACCCCCAAGCCCGCCGTGCCGTGCCCTACGCCTGCCACCCTCCCCTCCCCTCCCCTCCCTTCCCTCCGCCGCCGGTCCCCAGGCACCTGCTGGGGGCTGGCGTGGCCGCGTGCGGGGGACGCTGGGCTCGGCTCCCCCCCGGCAAGGCAGAGGCGGGAGGCGGGACGCGCTGCCATCGCCAGGCGGCACCTCCTTCGCCGGGCGCCCCTGGCAGAAAAGCGGCGGCGCGGCCGGGCAGGCRGCCGTGCCCAGCGCTGCCGTGCAGCCCCCGCCGGGCCCGCGGCCCCCCGCCTCCCGCCCTCGCCGCCTTTGTTGTGAGATGAGAGCCGGCTGGTGAGACTGAGAGCCGGCGCAGCCCTCGCGAGCATGGAGCCGCTGAGCCACCGCGGCCTGCCGCGGCTCTCCTGGATCGACACCCTCTACAGCAGTACGTGCCCTGGGCAGGGGGGGCCGGGAGGGCTGCGGCAGGGGCGGCGGGTCCCCCCCCTACCTGTTGTGTAACGCTGCGTTGCGCTGGGGGAAGGATGCTGCGCCCGGGGATCCCAGCTTGCGCCCTAGGGCCGCGGGTGAGCCGAGCTGCGGGCAGGGGGCAGGCCGTGGGGGACCCGGAGCCGGGGTCAGTGCAGGCACCCCCGGAGCCTGGGGGAGCTGCTCCGAGGGGCTGCACCAACAGGATGGTGATGGTGGCCCTGGCACGGTGGGGCTCGCTGGGGCCGGGGCCAGAGCAGGCTGACAACTTGCTCTGCCCACCAGGGTCTTTGGGGACRTGGGGACTTTCTCCCCCGGGTCCCGTCGCTGGCTCTCTGTGGCCTCGGGAGCCTCCTCTCCCCCTCTCCGCCAGCAGTGATTTTCGCAGCGAGCTCCGAGGCGCTGTGCTGAGGATGCTGTGGAAATGCAGTCCTGTGGGGTCTGTATCCAAGGACCGGCAGCCGCCGGGGCCAGGGGATCCTGCAGCAGCACATCTGTGCAGGCTGCATGTGATTCCCAACCCCACGGTTAGGCATACCTGGACCCGGTGTGTGAATTGCATTCCCTAGAGCCGTCCTGGCCCCACGGCAGCCTGGGGGCCCCAGGGCAGACTGGCTGTCTTGCAGATGGCTAAGGGAGTCTGAGACACAGCTATGAGATACAGGAGGACTCAGCTGCAGGTTCTCTGTTGTTGGTTCTGGGGAAGTGTTGAGCTGTGTGGCCATGCAGGTGGGTAGTTTTAGGGGTCTGAATTCCCCTTAAGATGTTTGCTCTGGAGCTATTGAGTTTAGAGTTTGGCGTTTGCAGAGGTGTGGATCAGTAGGCAGCAAGGTTTGATGCAAGCATGTGGGATGGTGAGATGGGAATCCAAAGAATAGGGGGAATCATTTTCCCTGCRTCTATTTAGCACCTACTTGCCCTTGAACCTGGAGTGAGTGGGAGTGGAGGCCACAGGAGCAGTTGGACGGCTCATTGAGTGGGGCTGGGCATGAAAACAGGCTGAGCCCCCCGAAGTTTTGCAGCCTGAAGCCTGCAACACAGACACCCACAGCTGGAGGCTGCTTCCAAAATCATCAATCTCAATGTCTTGCTTATGGCTGTGCTGGCAGCTGGAACAGAGCCTGGAGGCCACATCAAGACCTAGCATCCGTGGACACCTTCCCAGCAGTTGCATCTCTACGAAAAAAAATGGCTYGGCTCCCACTTCCTGACTTCTTCTCTGACCACCTCTGCTGCTGAGAATAGAGGCCCAAGGGAGACAGTTCAACATGTAAATATTTCCTGGGATATTTGGCAAGGTCTGGCCTTCATCATGTAAGTGAAGACAATGGTGGACCCACATGTCTGTATGTCTGTGCAGCTGTGAGAAGGGGCTTCCAAGAAGCCAAGCTGTTTTCTGTAGCCTGGTCAGCCCAAGACCCCTTCAAGCAGGCTGGCAAGCCGTGGTGTTTCACTTGGAGAATAACTTTGCAGAAGGGCTCTGTCTCTGGACAGATGCCTTTTTGTGCTGATGTCTCCTCCTCCACCTGCCTGGGGCGAGCTATGCTTTGACTGAAGAAAGGCTTCTTCATCCATGTTGTAAGCTCGTGACTGGTGGTCTCCATCCATGTGGGTGCATCTGCTGAGGGGTGTTTGGCCACATGGGCAGCTGGCTGCCCAGGCGCTGCCTGCGTGGGCGCTTTGGCTGCCATCCTCGGCTCCTGTGCAGCCATGTGTGGCTCGCTTCCAGCTGTCAGGTGTCTTCCTGCTGTGACTGCCTGGAGGATGCTGGCAACTGGAATTGGTGCCAAGACTGTGGCATGTCAGGACAACAGCAAGCTGTGTTCCCCAGCACTCTGGTTTTTGAACATCCTGAGAGGACAACCTGATGGGCGCAAACAGGGCTGTGCTGGTGGGATGGGAAAGGGAGCGCAGGGTGCAGAAAAGATGCTGTTTGTGTTGTGAGCTACCCTTCAAAGGAGATTTGGGGAGGAAGGTGGTGAAGAGCAAGGCAGGTCTGAGGCCAGATCATGCATCAGTGTTGTCATGGTGAATTTTCACCCAGCCACAGTAAAAACATGGCATTTTCCCAAACCTTGAAGACTCAGAATAGCAAAATTCTCTTACCCATTAACATTGAACTTCTCCATTGGAAATGGGACAAGACAAATGAGCTGTTGAGGTGTGCCTGATCCCTCCCAGAGGCAGGAAAAGGAAAAAAAAAGCACCTTGAGTTGCTGTGACTGTGCTAGAGACCTGGGCTGTGAAGGAGCTGGCTGCTATCCTGGACTGCACTCCCGTTTGGAGATCTCCTTTCTACGATTAACTTAGGTTGCACCTGAAAAGATGTGGCAGAACTGAAATGTTGTTTTCCTGGCAGAGGTCCTGGTCCTGCTGTCCTGTGACCGTCCTGGGACCACATACCAGCTTGGAGAAATGGTGGGAAGAGACTGCTTCAGGTTAAGGTGTCCTTGTCAGTGGAAATGGCTGTGCTTGACCAGGCTTCTTTCATTGCCTTGGCACCCACACCTTGGGCAGAGCAGGAGAATTTCTACTGCTACTAAAACCCAAGTGTGTGGAGTAAAAATAAGTCTGGATTTTGACATGGGTATTTAGATAAAGGGGGAGCCACTGAGGCAGGCGGATACAGGGGACAGATCTTTTATGACCCCTAGGATGAAGTAGTGTCCATGCCCTCCCTTCCTCCCTTGCCCATGCAGCCTGTTTGCTGGCATTTGGCCCTGACCTTGGCATGCCAAGGGATGATGCTTCCCCTCAGGGGGGCTGCATGCAGCCTGGTGGGCTCCATATGCAGTGCGCCCTGGCTCATGCCCTCTCCCTGCTTGTCTCAGCTGAGGGGAAAGTAGCAACCAGAAGAGAGTGCAGAGGCTGTGTGAGTCTTGCTCCATGGAGGGCTAGTTGTCTAATCCAGCCCAGGGAAGAGTGGTGTTTATCTGGTGGGAACAAGAGCTGCTGCCCTACTGCCAGAGAGGCAGAGTGGTCCATGAAGAGTCCTCAAGAGGTTGGTTGCTTTGCTTTGGCTCAGAAGGGAGGCCATGTGGAGAGTCAGAGATGGTCCCTGGTTGCAAGAAGAGGCATCTCCTCCGCATGGATCCAGTGATGCAGGTCCAGCCCATTACACGGAGTCAAGAGCACAGCAAAAAGTGGTCATTTTTCCTGCTAGTGAGTGATTTGTCTCCTTGCAGCTGGAGATGTAGTATTGGCAAGTCCTAGGGTACATTGCTGTCCCCTCTCTGCTGCATGAGTTAGAGCTGTCTGGCTCTCTGGGGAACCATGTGTGGGAAACCTCTGCCCATCCTCCCCTGATGGGAGCCTGATAAATAATGCACAGCTCAGGAGCAGCCTGATGGGTCCTGCTAGCAGGTGGCACCGCTGGAGGCAATGCTGGGGCCAGGGCAGCGGTGACACGGGCTCTCCTGTGGGACCTCGGGCTGGTGGCTCTCCAGACCATGGTGGAGGCTGCTCAGTGCTGCAGGTGCCAGCTAGTTCTCCGAGCGCTGCAGGGGTCCTCTCTTGGTGCCCTGTTTGGGTAGTGCAAAGGTCTTTAGGTCTCGAGTCTCCAAGTCAGACGTGGAACGGGGGCACCGATCTGCTCGGACTGGGAAAGAGCAGCGGAGACTGTAGGTGGCACTTGGGTCCAGGGAGATCCCTGGGCTGGGGGAGGCGGTGACCACCCCTGGAGCTGCCGCTCGCTCGGGTCGTGGTGGGTGCTGGAGAGCCGGGATCGTCTCTGCGTGACTCTGTGTCGCCCCCRGGGCGGCAGCCGCCATCGCCTTGGAGACGCCGCCATGGCCGCCCGGCCGGGGTGATGGCGGCCGGCACCCGTGGAAGCTCATTAGCGGCTAATTGCTAATGAAGTGTGTGCTGAGAGCGGCTCMGTGGTCCTGGCGGAGCAGGACGCGTCTGGCCTGGCCGGGCGGGAAGGGCCGTGTTGGGCCTCCCCTTGTCCACCCGCGCCTGGGCCGCAGGACGGGGCTCCCTGCCTCCCTGCCCAGCGTTGGCCCCGCTCTTTGATTTAAAGATTCGCCAGCTTTAATTATTAAGCCGCGTGAGGCATTAATGGGCGTCGGTGGGAGCTGGGCGGGCGCCGCCGAGCAGCCCCCTCGGCCGGGGCAGCGGGTGCCGTGCAGGGCCGGGTCGGCATGGCGGCGCCTCTGCGCATCCCGCCTCGGGCGGCCCTGGGGGGCCCTGCTCCTCCCTGTCCCTGCTGGGCACGGGGCACCCGTGGTGTCCTACAGCTCTTTCGGGGGGGGGACGCGAGACGTGACCCCAGGGGACCCCCGCGCCGCGGCCGGGCTCCCTTCCCCCGCCGGCCGCCCTCCCCTTTGTCAGCATCTCGGGGCGGCTGCGGCCGCCTCTTCCCGCCGCCGCGCAGCCGGCCGCGGTTTCCATGGCAACAGCCCGGCCGTACCCCGGCCCCCCGCCGCGCCGGGGAGGCCGCCGCAGACCCCCCCCCCGCACCCTTGCTCCCGTCCCCCCTCCATCCTCCCCAAAATGGCTCCCCCCTCCCACCCCTCGGCAGAGCCGGCTGCGGCCTCCTCCTCCTCCGGCTGCGTGTGCTCGGCAGAGGGAGGGAAGCGTCTCGGAGCAGGACGCCCGCCGCGCGGGGCTGGGCAGGGAGCGGGCGCAGGGCTGCGGCCGGCGCGCGCCGCAGGGCCCCGGGCGCCGCGGCGGCTCTGGAGGGCCCTCGCGGGGCTCGGGAGCGTCCTGCGCGCCGGAGAGCCTGGGCGAGCGGCGATGGAGGCGCCCGCTTGGCACCCCCCCRCTCTCCTGCTGGTAGGCACTGGGCGGCGAGGGGGTCCTGTGCCCCTCCCGCGGCCTGGATGTGGCAACAGCTCCCGGACTCTCACCACCGCCATCTTCTCTTCCTCGTAGACTTCAGCTATGGTGCAGACGACTACGACGCCGAGGGGAACGAGGAGCCCAAGGCCCTGCCGGAGGGCTCGGAAACCATGCCCTACATCGACGAGTCGCCCACCATGTCCCCCCAGCTCAGCGCCCGCRGCCAAGACGGCGGGGACGGCGTCTCTCCCACGCCCACCGACGGCCTCGGCACAGGGGTAGGTGGCCGGACGCGGAGCGTTGCGCTGGGCCCCGTTGAAGCAGGCGCTGGAGGACTGCCCAGCTTGGACATGTCTCCAGTGGTGGTGATGGTCTGGAGCTGCTGTGACCCAAATGGCTGGGGTTGGTTTCCCAAACCCTGTTGTCCTCGGCCCTCCGTGCTTTGGGCTCCTCTTCGCAGCTCGGGAGGAGCAGCACGTTGTTTGGTTGCTCTCTTTAAGGATTCTGTGTTAGTGAGAAGGAGCAGGGGAAGTGGCAGCTGAGGGTCACATCGGCGTCAGCCCCTTGGGACAAGTGAAAACACACCTGCCTTGCTGGTGGCACAGCTAGGAGAGCACAAGGAGGTAGGAGAGCAGGGTCTGGCTGCCGGAGAGTCAGAGCTGCCTGAATCGCCCGGAGAGTGGCTGGGATCTCCAGCTGCTAGGAGGTGTGAGGTCCCTAGCATCCCTGTCCCCGTGCTCTGGGGAGGAGCCCAGCCTTGGGGACAGGGGACAGCCGCKCTGCTGGGCTGCCAGCTCCATCTAGCGGCGCAGGGGACAATCCGCCAGCTGGAGACTGACCTTGTCAATCCCCTCCTCTTCTCTGGGAAACTTAGATTTAACTCTTGCTCTCCTTGTGCTCTTAGTAGCAACTGTGAAGCCATTGGGATTTCATCCGTTATCTTTAAAGGAGAAAAGTTTAGAAAGTTTTGGACTGGAAAATCAAAAGGAGAAAATACTTGTTTTGGAATAAACGTTTCCCTAAACGTTTCCCCTGGGGGCTGGGGGCTGCTGTCCCCAGCGCTGCCTTTCCCGGTGTGCTCTGGGAGGGCTGGCTCCGGCCGGGCGGCGCCGCAGCCTTRTTCCCGGCTCCCTGGGCACCGGCCCTGGCACGCTCCCTTGGCACAAGGCTGGTTCAGAAAACGCCTGCTGGGCCGCTGGGTGGGGGAGCCTTGCGCCGGTGCCTGCTGCCACCCAGCGTGGCAGGGTGAGCTGCCAGGGTCCCGCAGTGGGCTGCAGCTGGGCTGAAGYCTGTGATTTTGCAGGGGGCCGGTCGGTGCTGGCGGAGGCTGCGTTGGAGAGCCAGAGGGTTTGTGTCATGGAAAGAGTTAAGCTCTAAACCCGGATGTTGAGGCAGAGGAGCCGAGAGGTGTGGCTTCCTCCCCAGGGTGCGGGTGCCTGCCCTGCCTTCCCCTGCCTCTGCCCAGGGTGAGCAGCGCAGCATCCTCTGGGCAGCCAGCACTGGTGGCCACAAAGGTGGGCCCCATCCAAGCCCTCTTGCACCCCAYCAGCTAGCCAAGGGCTGTGCTACCTCCACCGAGAGAGAGGCCATCCTGCTGCTTCCCCACCAGGCAACACACAGGAGCAGTGTCCCAGGGCTGGGTGCAAACCACCCAGGCTTTGGGTCCCTCATTGCAGCTTAGTTGTCCCCCGGGACAAGCTAGCCACAGCTCCTGAGACTGGCGCTGGGACTTGTTGGTGGATATGTTGTTAGATAGTGTCCTTCTCCAGGGGCTGATAAGGAAAGTGAAGGGTGATCCTGGAGAAATAGGAAGGTGGATGGGGAGGTCCTCGGGGGTGCTGCCAAAGGTGTGCTCCCTGGGACCGACTGAGCGTGGAGAGAAGCCGTTCAGACTAGACACAGGCGTTGCAGAGGTCTCGAGTGGCCGTCTCAGCTCAGCGCTGGCCCTGCGCTRTCCTGGAGCTAACAGGATTGGAAAGCATTAAAGCTCACTGCCGGCTCTGCCTCCAATCTCTTTATCTGCAGCTGCTTGCCTTGGAGCTTAGCTGAGTGCCGTTTGAATACACCAGTTTGGGGCTGACAGCTTTAATCTCTTTGTGCTTCCAGCCTCAAGGTGGGCACAAGGTAGTGTGCTGATCCCTGTGTCCGGATGACAYGGGGTGCCTGGCACAGCCTCATTGCTGTTCTCTGGTGAGGTGGGACTAGTATCTCTGCCTTTCCATGCTTGAGGGTGACATCCCTCAGCTCGGGGGTCTAGAGTGGGTTTCTAGCAGGACATCCCTTGTTGCAAGCTCCTGGGGTAGCTGTGACTGAGGCCGGAGCCCCCAGCAGCTGAGGGCAAACACAGTCCCTCCCTCTGTCTCCCTGCCTAGAAAATGTGAGTGTCCTGGCACAGGCCACAATCCCTGTGCAGGTAGGTGGCCCAGGCTCTCCTTGGATGCTGTGGGGTTTGGCACAGGGCAGGATAGTGCTTTGCTGTCGACCTTTCTCCCCACATCCCCAGTGTGCTTTCCTTCTGCCACAAATGTGTGTGCTGAGGTCAGGGACTGGGTGGAAGGTGGCTTTCCTGTGGTGTGGGGGGCTTTCCCCTGCCCTGAGGACTGGCTGCTGTGTGCAGAGTCCTGGTATCCTGGGAGAGACCCCTATCCCATGACTGTGTCAAGACGGAGCTTCAGCGTGGAAGTGCACAGCTGGATGTGGGCTCTGAAAAGTCCGTGTCTGTGTTCCTGCCCTTGCTTCTGGCACCAGGAATTTGTTACGGGCTTTGAGAGGAGCAAAGAGAAGAAATAGGCTCATGGAGGCAGAGCGCCAGCAGCCCCTGGTTCCCTTTTACTGCAGAGGAGAGGGGGGAACTGCTAAAATGGCTCTTGAARTAATTGGTTCAAGCACCCGTCACCATCCCCAGTCTAGTCTTGCCCTGTTTGCTGAGGCCCAGGAGATGTCCACACAGATGCACACATCAGAGCTTGTTTCCTGGCTCTCCGTCTGCCCCAGCAGCTGCTGGGGTGGGTTGTCATCTGGCCAGGGCTGGCAGCGAGGCACTGGTGCTCATCCTTCTGCTGGGTGCTGAGTAGATGCTCCAGGAAGGGGCATTTGTGTGGCCATGTTTCTTGGGCCAAACTGCTGAGGTCTCCTGTGGGATGGGAGGACTCCAGAACCCTTTTCCTGGGGAGCTGAGGTCCAGGTCCCTGTTATGGAAGCTGATCCYGTCTGCTGTCTTCCTGGGGTCACTTCTTGCTGGTGAAAAGTCCTGTGGTCTCCCTGCTTGTGGGACGCAGGAGGATGGTGGGGGCCCCTGTGGGTGCCAGCAGGCAGGGTGGATGCTCCCATATGGCTGCTGCTCTGTCTGGCAGGACAAGAAGGCACTGGGGAGCAGCAGTGCAGGGGGGCACAGCGGGTCCAGGTGGGTCTCCGATGGAGGCAAAGGTGCTGCTCCGGCAAGGCTGGGGCACCCTGCTGTGATGTGGCTGGCACAGGGGCAGGTGCCGCTGTGCCAGTGCTGAGCATGCAGCCAGGACCCCTCCACCAGCAGGTCCTGCTTTGTGTGCTGAGGTCCCTGGAGGGAGCTGGATTCCCTCCCGAGACCCCCTCGCCACAGGGGCAGGACAGATGACTGGAGCTGGCTTCCCCAAGGCCAAGCGTGCTGCYGCTCGGCGTTGCAAAATCCAACTCCGAAAAAGCAGGCGGGCGGGCGGCAGGCTGCCGCGCGCCTGGCGCTGACCACACGCCACCGGAGCGGCCCCACCTCCAGCGCCAAGACATGCATTTCCTGTAGCGAGAGCGCAGGGCGGAGCGGCGGGGCTGGCTGCGGAGCAGCGCGGCGGGCAGCAGCCCTCCACCGCTTGCAGCCCCCCGCGGGGTTCGGCGGAGGCGAGGGAAGAGCTGAGCTGGCCCTCTTCCCCCGCCGCTGACGGCCCGGGAGTTTCCGCTGCGGCGCAGAGGCCGTTCTGCAGCCGCCTGGGAAGCGCCTTCACGCTCCCGCCGGGACACCGGGGCCAACGGCCTGAGCTGGGGCCGGCGGGAGCACCGGCAATCCCATAATGGCTCCTTTCATCGAGAGGCTGTGGCCAGCTTCCAGGGCTGAGTCAGGCCAGGCTGGCTCTGTGGCRTAGGCCCTCCCATCTGGAGCCTCCTGAGGTCCCCTCTGTCCCCCGGTGCTCGGCAGGCCATGGAGGAGGAAGAGGAGGCCATAGGGTACCTGGATAAAGTCCTAGAGGATGAAGATGACTCTGAGCCGGGAACCCCCACGAGCCCAGGCTCTCCGTTCTTGGCCAGCGAGAAGGTGGGCACAGATTCCCTTTCGGGGTACCAGGGCCTTGTGCTGGACCGCGGGTGGGATGAAGAAAGGGCATTTTGTTGGTGCCAACAGTGTCCTGGTCTGGGGGCTCTCTTCACCTGAGCCACTGCAGCAGCAGCACCCYGCGGCAAGGCGCTGGTGAGCCGTGGGGGGCACAGGGAGCATCGCTGCGGCCCCGCCGTCCCCCGRGCTGGCGCAGGGCTGAGGGCTTGGCTGCGAGATGTCCCAGGGCAGGAGCAGTGGGAAGGGAGCAGTGATATGAGAGGGGCTGGCTGCAGAGGGCTCAGCCAGTGGCTGAGCAGAGCACGGTGAGCGTCTGGCCCCACTCTCGGGGGGGAGCAGGGGCCGTCGTGCCGGCCGGCGGTGGGCAGCCGTGGCTCAGGGGCTCTCCCAGCAGAGCTGGTGCTGGATGCTGCGGAAAAGGCTGGACCATTCTGTGCTACCAACTCACCGCACGGCCACGGGCGAATCCCCCAAACGCAGCCCCAAACCCATCTGTGCCCACGCTGCACCCTGGCCCTGGGCACCCCAGCCAGGCCTCGGTGCCCAGAGGGGGGGTCTGTGGCCCCACTGCTGGCCCCAGCTCTGCACCCTCCTCTCGCCACCCCGGCCAGGGACCCCGGGTGAGCAGGGGGCTGCAGCTGCAGCCGCTCCATCCTTGGGCTCTCCTGCGTGGGGAGCTGCCCCGGGGCCGGCTCCCTGCTCCTCTCCCGTCCGGGTCGCGGGGGTCCGGCCGGCGTTGCCCCGTGCGGTGCTGGGGGCCCCGGGAGCGGACAGGCCCCCTTATCTCCCAGGCTGCCTCGCAGGGCCCGGCCTCGGGGGAAGCAGGAAGAGCCCGTGACTCATCGGTGGCAAAGAGCCCGTGAGCTTTGAGCACACAAAACCGGCTCCCCCCAGCACCCTCCACCGTGCTAGGAACCTCGGCCCCGGCCGTAAGGGTGCAGCTTTGCGGGGAGCAGGCCCCGGGGCCGAGCAGGGTGGGCACCCAGGCAGCGGTGGGGTCCATGGCAGCCCCCTGAGCTGGCTGGCGGAGCAGGGGCTCAGCTGTGCCAGCGTGGGGCACCCGCTGGAGTGGGCCAGGCAGATGCTGCTCCGGGCCCGGAGCTGGGCGAGCACTTCCTGGCTTGGCTGCCAGCAGTGTCACCCACCCGGCCCGGGAGCTGTGCGTCCTGCCCCACGTGGGCGCGCGCCTGCATGGGCGCACACCTGCGTGTGCGCGGCTGCCGGGCACCCCAGCACAATGTCCAGGGCCGGCGGAGCTGGCCACGGCCCCGTGCGGCACAGCCGGCCACCCCCGTGCGGGCGCTGTGGGCTACTGGTGCCAGGGCAGGGGCAGAGCACCCACATGCTCTGCGGGCAGGCCGAGCCGGGGGGAGCGTGCGGGGTTGCAGGGTTGCGCTCTGCTTGGCCCTGGTCTCGGCGGCACAGCCCAGCTCCCGACTGTGTCTCTCGGGGCAACTTGTGCAGGAGGCTTGGGCACACTGGGTGCTCGAGGAGATCCAGGGGATGAGGCATCCGTGCCTGGGTGCTGGGTGAGCCACGCTGGCGTTTGCAGGCTGGTGTCGCAGGGTGGGAGACGCGTCGCCTGCGGAGGAAAGAGGAGGGTCTGGCCTGTCCGAGGAATGKCGTGTTGGATGGGGCACTGTTCCCGCATCCCGCCGCAGCCTAGGGCCRCCGCTGATGCTGCTGGGCGGTGGGAGCCGAGCGTGTCTGGCAGCTGCGTGGGGTGGTGCTTCTCCGGGGAGCAGGCRCAGGCACGGGGGAAAGCCCCAGCCGGGGAGAAGAGTGGTGCTGGATCACGTGGCCGCGCTGTCCGCCACCGTGCACTGCTTCACTGGCGCCTCTGGACTCTGCCCTGGGAGAGTCCTGCTGTGGCCCGCGCCACCCTGGAGTGCTGCCAGTGGCACTGGGCTCCCRGCCAGCCAGGAGCAGGGAGGGGAGCAAAGCCAGCCCAGCCTGTGGCTTGCAGCTGGCTCCAGTCTGGCTGTGCCRCCCAGCGGGCATATGCCTGGCCTCACTGGTCCTTGTGGCAAAGTTACCCCTATCCAGGCAGGGACGTGTTTCCGTGTTGGGATTCTGCAGAGATGAGGGATGCGGGGTTTCTTCCCATGCTGGCTGCTGACTCCGCTGGGTTTCTTGCTGTGTTGCGCAGGGTGAGCGAGATGCTGGCAAAGGCCTGGAGATGCGGAAGCTGGTGCTCTCCGGTTTCCTGGCTAGCGAGGAGATCTACATCAACCAGCTGGAGGCACTCTTGTTGGTAAGCACAGATCGAAGGGGACCTTTCTCCAAGGATGTCCCCCAGATGGGATGGATAGAGAGGGTCATTTCTTCCCAGACAGCCTCTCCTGAGTGGGCCTGCCCCGAGAGTTGCTTCGGAGGGAGCAAAGCAGCAGCAGTCACACTGGAGCCAGCTTTGCTCTGGCCTGGCCATCCTGTCTCACCTCCCCCTCCATCAGCATGCCTGGTGTGGAGGTATTTATAGCCCCGCTTCCTCTTGTGGACTTACTGGCTGTTGTGGCAAAGACGCAGTTGCACAACATGGAGGTCACTACTGCCACGGACAAGGAAGTTTGCAAGGATGCACAAGCTGAGCATGACCCCTGCACAGTGATTCTGCCCCTCATCCCCACTCCTGGCTGTTTCCTGGCCACTCAGAGAGAGATGCTTATTCGAGACTCTGTCCCAGACACATTCACTCCTGGCTCAGATCCTCCTTCCCCAAGTGTCCCACAACCCCTGCACAAACAGCTCTAGCTGTTTGGCGCCAACCTGGTGTCCTGGCTTGGCAAGGTTGCAGTGCCTTGGGGTTCAGCTCTAGGCAGTGGTGGGCCTCCAGTGAGCCCTGTTATGGTCTGGAAATGTCTCTGGGGGCATTTTCCCTCTGAACCCTGGGCTCAAACACTCTCCCTTCTCCTCATTTGACAGCCCATGAAGCCACTCAAGGCCACGGCCACCACATCGCAGCCTGTCCTCACCCTCCAGCAGATTGAGACAATTTTCTACAAGATCCAGGACATCTACGAGATCCACAAAGAATTCTATGACAGCTTGTCCCCGAAGGTGCAGCAGTGGGACAGCAACATCACCATGGGCCACCTCTTCCAGAAACTGGTATGTGCCTTCCCTGGAGCTTGCTTTGCTTAGGAGGAGGAGGAGGGCTGGAGTGCCAGGAGGCTCTGATGCAGGACATTCAGAACAGTCCCACTGCATTGCCCRGATCCTGTGCTGCCACATGCTCATTAGCAGCGTGGGCTGGGGAACTTGTTGCACCCTCCCTGTAGCAGCCCCAGTCTGGTTTGCTTGTGTCCAGAGTACACCACTTGCTGCCCGATCCCTCCCRTCCTGGGAGCACTAATGTGGCCTCTGGGACAGAGATTAGCACTGTTTATCCAGTGCTGGAAAGCTGGAAAGCAGCCTCGGTGCCCCTCTGCGTGGCAGGGATGCTGTGTACCAGCGTGTGTGCTCAGCTCGTCGGCCGTGGGCTCAGGCCCTGCCTGAACCAGCTGCCTTCTTGGCTGCTTTGCACAGCCGCCGACTGCAGAGCAGCAGTGAGCCCTCAGGGCAAACCTTGGTACGGTTTTGGCTTGCAGCAGAGGGGTTGACTTTGCCTCTGGGCTGGCACGAGCTCTCTGCAGGTGAGGGCAGGTGCAGCCGCAGGGGTTGCCCTCTGGGGAGAGGCAGCGAAATTGCTTCCTCTTTGCCCCGGGCTGCTGGCTGCCCGCAGGCTCAGGAGGGTGCTGTGGTGACAGCTCCCCTGGGGTCACGCTGGGCTTTGCAGCTTCTTCTGACTTGTGAATGGGAGCAGAGATTCTGCTGTGTGCCGTGCCATGGCCTCGCTGGAGGATGTGACAGGGAGAGGACAGGCTGAAGGGCGCTAGGAAGCAGCTACAGCTTCAGCCACCTCTACTACTCGTTCAGGAGATCTGTCGGGGGTCGGTGGCATGGTGATGGCATGGAGCTTGGTGTGAGCCCCACCACCTGCCGTGGCCAAGGGCTCTCCGTGCAGAGTCAAGCCATGCAGGCTTCAATTCTGTCCTTGGCTGGTTGTGATCCCTGGGGTCTGGCAGAGGGTGCGAGCATCACCATGCTGTCCCTCAGGCAGGGGACAGCTCTGGGTATGTCCCTGCTACTGCTACCCAGCCTCTCTCAGTGCTGGAGGCTTTACCACCCCCTGGGTGCCTGGCTAACCTCCTTCCCTACAGGCCAGCCAGCTCGGGGTGTACAAGGCCTTTGTGGATAACTACAAAATTGCGCTGGAGACAGCGGAGAAATGCAGCCAGAGCAACTACCAATTCCAGAAGATCTCAGAGGTGAGCTCAGCAGGCTCTGCACAGCGGGGCCAGGGAGAAGCCTCTGTGCATAGCCCCTATTGTGGCCAGACCTCCAGCAGCCTGCATCATGGTATGGGGGGCAGATGTGGGGCAGAGAACATTGTCCCCATGGCTGAGTCCTTCCCTGATGCCCTATAAAAGGTGCTGTCCCTGTCCTAAGGACTGTCAGTAGTTGTCCCTTGGGCAAGGCCATCTTTGCTGAGTTTGAGGTGAATAGCCTCTGGGCAGGATGGTAGAACAAATCTTTCAAGCTTTGGTCCCCCTGTGCAAGCTGTTTGGGGTGATGTCCATGCAGGGGGTGGCCGTGGGGGATGTCAGACCCCAGCCCTGCGCGTACCTTGCAGGGAGCAGCCGCCCTTTGCACCCACTGCTGCGGTGCTGCGAGTGGGTTTGGGAGCCGTCAGAGATGAGTCTTCGCACACGGGCTGCCTCAGCACAGCTCCCAGTCCCGGCCCGGCGAGCGYGCCTGCGGTGCTGGTCAGCTGCCGCCCCTCTCCCTCTGGGCTCCCGGCTGCGCCTCCATGCCTTGCCCTGAGCTCCCCTAGGAAATGGGGGCTTCTGTGGCCGTGACCTGGTTCCCCACTTCCTACCACCCCTCTGGAGCACGAGATCTGTGTTCAGCTCAGCGGGACCAGCGTTGGGACGCTCCAGGAGATGCTCCCCTGGGGCTGGTGGGAGATCTCTGGGTGCACCGGGGTGGGGGGGTCCCCGTGACCTTGAGCAACGACCTTCCCCGGACCCCAGCCCCCGGCGGGCTGCTCTCATGGGCCTTTCCCTCCGTAGGAGCTGAAGGTGAAAGGCCCCAAGGACTCGAAGGAGAGCCACACGTCCGTCACCATGGAGGGTAGGGAATGCGCCAGGCGGGCGTGGGGAGGGGGATGCAGCCTTTTGTCTCCGCGCGGGACCGGAGCGCGTGAATTACCGAGCGGCTCGCGGGAGCGGAGCCCTTTGTGTTGCCGTGCGCGGCGGCGGCAGCGGCGCGGGGGGACGCACCTCGTTAGGATGCCGGGGGCGTGCGGCAGCCCCCCACCCCCAGCCCACCCCCTCCTCCCCGCGCGCGGGCTGCGCGGAGAGCCGTGCTGAGGGGCTGATGCCATGCYGCAGCCGGGCTGAGCTGCCGAGGGGAGGCAGAGATGGCTGCGCGGAGACGGGGCTGCCATGGAAATCCTTGTCGTCGTCCGGCTCTGCTGTAACTGCACCTACGGTGAGGCGGGGGGCTGCATGGGGGGAGGCTCCCAGCAGGGGCTCCGGTGGGGAGCGTTTTTGGCAGCTTGGCCCCCTGCGGGGGGGCGAGGGGAGGGGAGCTGGCCTAGGGCATGCTGTCCTTGCGGGGGCTGCCGGTTGCATCGTGCTCTGCAGCCTGAAGTTGGGAGTTTCTTTGTTCCCGGCTCTATTGAATCGTCTTGGCTCCGGCACATGTGGCCACGCGCTCGCCTTCCCCGCAGGGCAGGGTCTCGTGCYGGCGGCGGAGCCAGCTGCAGGAAGGCGGCGGGCCGGGGCGGGCCGGGAGAGGACCTGCTCCGCCAGGCTCAGCTGCAGGGCYGGCGGTGGGGGTGGCCGCGGGAGGGGTCCCCGTGCACTCGCCGGGGGCTGCGAGCATCTTCGGGCTGTGACGCCCTTCTCCCCGTCGCCGTGCCTGCCTGCCGGCCCYGGCCACGCGCCACCTGCCTCTAGGTCCCTGGCTGCTGGGGACTGTGCCGGAGAGGGGCCTGGCCCGGCCCCTCCTGGGGACACGTTGGGCTCCTGCGTGCTTCGCATATATCCCTAAYGATGACAGTGGGAGGCTCCATCTGTCCCGTGGGTCTGGGGCAGGATGAAAAGGGGGGATACCCCGAACGCCTCCCTCCCTGAGGCAGCCTGGAGCRGTGCTCTTGCTGGGTGCCACCAGTGTCCTGGCTCACCCTGCGGTGTCTTTTCTCCCTGCCAACAGGCACAGGGAATTACCCGTGGTTTGGGGGCCGGTCCCAGGATCTCTCTTCCCAAACAGACCCCCTGCTTGCTAGGACACAAGCTTCTTCTCTTGTGGCCTGGTGCAACTCAACACCACCCTCTGCCTCCACCGAGCTCCTCGGAGGGAAACGAAATAGGACCCCCTCTCCGTGACTCATAGCGAGCGTAGGGAGAGGCTGTGCATTTCCCTCTTCTCCTCCTGCCTGAAGCCTGTCCTCGCTTGGGCCCTTCAGTTTGGGGAAGTGATCTGAATCGAAGGGAAAATCCAGATGCATCTGTCTGGGTATAAATAGCCYAGAGAGGCGTGCAAGCGGCCAGCGCCGGGGCCCTGGGAGCCGGCACTGTGTGCATGCTCCGTGGTTTGCCCTCCGAAAGAGGGGATGGGGAGCAAGAGGGTCCAGCCTCTAAAGAGTCCCCCGCGCCTGTTCCCCACTGGGAGGGTTGTGGCAGACTTTCCGTGGGAGAAAAAGGGGTGTTGGTGTCCCGCACTCTAGGGGGTAGGTGCTGTGAGCCCGATCCCGAGCAGGGGGCAGTTCTGCACCCCCTCCCCGTACAGAGCTGTTCTGCTCCCCTCTGTAAGTGGGGACGAGGGGTGTGACGGAGGCGCAGCAGAGGAAATGCAGGGAGGAGACACAGGCAGAGGTGATGGGACGAGGCTTCAACCCCCGGGGCCGCGTCTTTAGCTGTGCTTCGTGCTGCCGCGGGATGGACCGAGTTCCCCTTGCACCCGGGGCCAGCTGGGGCCAGGGCTGCTGACGGGCTGGGCGACACCAGGGGCATCTCCTGGAGATGCTGGGAGCCCCCGCAGCGAGAGCAGGGCTGGAGCGGCTCCGTGCGGGACCCACCAATGCCCATGAGGGAAAAGGGAAACTGCCAAAGCTCCCAGCTGCTGGTGACAGCGCATGGCTCTTCCGCTTGGCAGCTGCGTCACAGCAAGGTGGCCGGGTACGGAGGCCCGTTGAGCGCTCGGGGAAGTCATCTGCCTGGGAGCCGTTAGCCAGCAGAGATGTGCTGGCAGGGATTGCGCCAGCAGCTCCTGAGTCAAGACCGGCTGCTTTTTTCAGACGTGTTGGCACAGTTGCRGTAGGGATGTCCCGTGGCCCAGGTGAAGTAGGGTGGAGCGATGATGATGATGATGATGGTGGAGCCCCTCTGGCTTTGCAGTCTGTGACCRGCCTCTGCAGAGAGGAAGAGAAACTGGCCCAGCACACGCACTCAGCACCCACCTTGGGCCYGTGAGGGTGACACAGCTGGGACAGTGCTGGGTCAGTGTCCCCACCATGCCTGGTCCCAGGGCAAGGGCAGATCTGGCTGGTGTGGGGATGTGCCTGGAGCAGGGCGCTGCGGGAAGCACACACAGCCGTTGTCTTTGCTTGTCACCACCTGTGGAGACCTCCCATTAAAGAGGACAGAGACCCTCGTGGCACAGTGTCCACCAGCCCTTGCAGCAGGGCAGGACTCTCCCTGCCAGCGGGTCTGGGCTCGGCTCTGTATCAGTGCTCAGCTCCCACGTGGGATCCTGCCAGTGTCGTACCGTGTGTCCTTCGAAACGAGCAATGGGGCAGCGGGTCGTTTGGGGCTTGGGTGCAGGAGGAACAGAGCTGGCTTGTGGTGGCAGTCAGGGTCCTGAGCATGTCCGTGGCCTCATCCTGTGTGTTGGGRAAAGCTTGGGGAGCAGAGCCCAGCTCTTCATGTGCTCTGCTTAGTGAGGGGGACCGCTTGGGTGCAGCCCCAAAATCAAAGTGTGCGTCGGGCAGCTGCCGCCGCTGGGCCGCCAAGCCCAGCCATCCCATCTACACCTTGCTGCTTGCTCCAGTGTCCAGCCTGGCTGCCATTTATCCTGCCCCCAGCACAACAGGGCCCAGGGCCCAGCAGGAGCTTTAAAGGATACTGTGCTGGCTCCTGTGGCAGGGACAGGATGGGGGAAGAGGTRCTGGGCCCCGGTAGGTGGGTGGGTGCTGACGCCTTGTGTCTCCCCACAGCGCTGCTGTACAAACCCATTGACCGAGTGACACGGAGCACCCTCGTCCTGCACGTGAGTGTGATGCCAGCCTGAAGGTGGGGAGTGGAGGGAGGATACTGAGATGTCATGGAGCAAAATGGCTGATGAAGGCTGTGTTCCTGTGGGTATTGGGGCTGGGATGGCCCTTCCTGGCATGGAGCAAGCTCTTGGTGGCTCTGCTATCCCTGTGGCATGCTGCAGTTGGGTCCCATAGCTCCTGGGAGATAATCACCTGGCAGCTTCTTCACCAGGAGCTGCCCATGTCCCAAGGACTGCTGCCTGGGGTCCTCTGGGAGCACCCTAGAGTGGGTGCTGCAGGAGAACAGTACTGTTGGTTGCTCACCCGTGGCTGTCCTGTTCCAGGACCTCCTCAAGCACACCCCTGCTGACCACCCCGACTACCTGCTGCTCCAGGATGCCCTCCGCATCTCACAGAACTTCCTCTCCAGCATCAATGAGGACATCGATCCACGGAGGACAGCAGTCACCACCCCCAAGGGGGAGGTGAGGCAGGAGGGAGGGCAGTACCTGGGCGCGGGGTGATGGTCAAGCTCTCTGCAAGCCCCCAGCTGGTATTTCTGCTCTGAGCCACYCCACAGAGCTTGTCTGCGAGGTAGAGAGAGGGCCTCTTGACACAGCCCCAGGGTGCAGGATTGGGGCTGCACCTAGTCCTTGCTTCTTTCTGGCACCCTAGTGAGAGCAAGGGACCATAATGGCATCGAGGGGACATGGATCTTCCCATGTCCCTGGCCTGTTGGCCAGGCCTGGAGTGGAATGAAGGTGTCTCTCCCCTGTGGTTTGTTGGCCTTCGCTCTCTGCCTGCTCTCAAACCAGCCCTGCCTCCCTGCAGACCCGGCAGCTGGTCAAGGATGGCTTCTTGGTGGAGCTGTCGGAGGGCTCACGGAAGCTGCGACATGTCTTCCTCTTCACTGATGTCCTGCTGTGCGCCAAGCTGAAGAAGACAGCAGTGGGGTAAGGAGGGCACTGGGCTTGGGTGGATGTGCTGCATGCCCCATCCTCCAGCAGGACAGAGGATGTCTTCAGGAGATGTGCCGGTGAGAATTGGTCAAGGGCCAGGAGGAATCGCTCAGCACCTGACTCTCAACTGCAGGAAGCACCAGCAGTATGACTGCAAGTGGTATGTGCCCCTGGCTGATCTGGTGTTCCCATCACCGGAGGAGTCGGAGCACTGCCCRCAGGTCCATGTCATCCCTGATCACGAGCTGGAGGACATGAAGATGAAAATCTCAGCCATCAAGAGCGAGGTGCAGAAAGAGGTAAGAGTGCAGGGGGCCAGTGAGGTCATGGGGCCCACTCAGCTGGCTAGCRGTGCAGGTGTGGGCCATATGCTGGGATGTCCATGGGGCTGGACCATCTGCCCCCATGTGGGGTCACCAGTGGGCAGCCAACACCTCGTCCTGGAGACTGGACACACGGACAATGGGGGTGCCTGGGGAGTCTCGCCCACGCGTCCCTGGCTGACTCAGACCCTCTGTCCTCTCCTTGCCTACAGAAAGCCAACAAGGGGCAGAGCCGGGCCATTGAACGCCTCAAAAAGAAGATGTTTGAGAATGAATTCTGGCTGCTTCTGAACTCGCCTGCTATTCCCTTCCGCATCCACAACCGCAATGGCAAGGTGAGGAGGGCAGGCTGGAGGCAGCGAGCGAAGTGGAGGGGGCCATATTGCACGGTGCTCTCCAGAGAGAGACAAGTGTTGCCCCTCTCAGCTGCAGTCTGGAGGGTCAAGCATGCAGACACCTTCCATCCCAACCATCCAGCAGCGCTGTATTTTCTTCCGCCCTGGCACATCTGGGCGGAAGATGTTCACGGCCCTGTGTGTGTATGGCTTGGTACATCACCCTCTCTCTTGCAGAGCTACTTGTTCCTGCTATCATCTGACTATGAAAGGTCTGAGTGGAGGGAGGCCATTCAGAAACTGCAGAAAAAGGGTAAGTCCTGGGCTGCAGAGGGCCCCTCGGGGCTCTTGGCCCCTGTGGGAGCTATAACAGCTCCCGGGTCCTGTGGGCCGCAGGGAGCCCTGCAGGATTGCAGCCTGCTGCAGTCTGATCCCCTGGGGACAGCGCTGGCTGCGTCCTGCTGAGGCTCCCTACCTGCCCTCTCCCAGACCTCCAGGCCTTCGTCCTGAGCTCAGTGGAGCTGCAGGTGCTCACGGGATCCTGCTTCAAGCTACGCACTGTCCACAACATCCCAGTCACCAGTAATAAGGATGGTGAGTGTCCACTGGACTGGAAGCCCCGCTTTCCCTCCAGGCAATTGCCTCTCCTTCCTTAGGGAGCACAGTGTCCCCATGCAGCATGGCCTGGGGCCTGCAGGGTCCCTTGCTTGGAGTGGGGGGCTCTGCTCAGGCTGTCCAGGCTGTGCAGGGGAGATGCACCCACCAGGTGGCACTGGCGGGGCAGAGTTGGACATGGGTGTAGTGTCCCAGCCACACCGAGGTCTCCGCTCCCCGGCTGGCTTTGGGGTCCCTCCAACGTCTCCACAGGCTGGGTAGGACCAGGGTGTCCCCCGAGTGAGACCAGCCAGTCCTACTGGGAATGTGCTCTAGAGCTATCCAACAGCAGAAGACTTGTCCTTTCCCAGTCTTCTGGGGAAGCCCTCCACAGGGGTTGGAGACCCTGCGATGTCATTGCAGGCACGCAGCACCTCAGTGATCTGTGCTGGGGCTTGCAATGGGGAAGTCTGTCCTGGGGATGCCCTGGTCCTGGGGGCATTGGAGATTGAATCTGGAACTCTAATAGTGTTCTTCTGCTCCCTCCGTTGCAGACGACGAGTCCCCCGGGCTCTACGGGTTCCTGCATGTCATCGTCCACTCTGCCAAGGGCTTCAAGCAGTCTGCCAGTAAGTGAGGGTGCCCAGACTGGCTCGGAGCACTCAGAGGGACCTGTGTGGGCTTGGCTCCAAGATGGGGCCCTGCTCTGTGCTCAGCAGTCCCGTGGGAAAGGYCCAGGAGCCAATGGGTCCCGGGAGCTCAGTGCTGCTGTCCCCTGTGCAAGCGCCGGGAGGTGTCACTCAGGCACTCAGCTGTGTCTTCTTTGCCAGACCTTTACTGCACACTGGAAGTGGACTCCTTCGGCTACTTCGTCAGCAAAGCCAAGACCAGGGTTTTCCGGGACACAACTGAGCCGCAGTGGAATGAGGTGAGGGGAGGCAGCAGGACACAGGGAAAGGACTGTGCTTCCCTCTCCCTTCCAGCCCCAGTTTTGAAGTCGTTCTGGGGCTGAGCCGCCCTCCCTCTGCTCCCCAGGAGTTTGAGATTGAGCTGGAGGGCTCCCAGTCCCTGCGGATCCTGTGCTATGAGAAATGCTACGACAAGACCAAGCTCAACAAGGACAACAATGAAATCGTGGACAAGATCATGGGCAAGGGGCAGATCCAGGTATGTGCTGGGGCATTCCAAGCTTGTGTCTGGGATCGGAGAAGCCCRACAGGCTGCTGTGCCTTTGGTGCAGAGCATGGGGGTCTCGGCTCGGGTTTGAAGGGAGTGAGGTGGATAGACATCAGGGATGCGAGTGATGAGCTGGGGCATCATGCCAGCAGAACGTGGGACAAAGCAAGACAGGATCCTGGGGAGGCGGCAAAGCTGGCAGCTGCCCCCAAGCATGCATCCGGCCTCGGGCCCCGGCACAGCTCCCGCGTCGGTCTCAGTGAATGCGCGTCAGCCGGAGAWCCAGGAGAGGAGCAGGCTGGCACGGGCCGGGCTGGGAGAGCTTCCTTCCTGCCGGTGCGCCGCAGCGCGGCCGGGCAGATGGAGGCCGCGGGGAGGGGGGCCGGCTCCGGTGAAGCAGCCGCGATGCTGGCGGCTGCCCGCCCCGGAGGGGGCTCTGAGCGTGCAGCYCCGCTCCCCATGCCAGCACAGCCGTCCCTCCCCGCCGGCCGCGGCTGTCCCTCTCTGCCACCATCTGCCTTGCCTGCACCTCCATCAGCGCTGCTGTTATGGCAACGGGTGTTGCCAGGGCAACGGCTGAGCTGCCTTGGATTGGCTGTTGCTGGGCAGGGAGGATGGAGGCCTCGGCTGCCCTGAGATGCTCTCAGGTGAGCAGGTCGGCGGGGCAGGAGGGGGCCAGCACGACCTTGGGGCCTGCATCCCTGCAGCATCCCACCTTCGGCAGGCTGCGGGACGGCCCAGGGYGACGGGAGATGGTTTGGGTCAGGGGTGCCCCATGTAGTGCCTTGGTGGGGGACCTCCAGCCTGGCTGCCTTTGCTCCTCTACCCATGACGGTGTTGCTCCTGGGACATGTCCCTCCACGCGAGCCCACTTCACAGGGCCCGGCACAGCTGCCTGTTCTGTGGGAAAATGCCCGAGGGCAGGTCCCGGGGGAGGAGGAAGGAGCATGAAACGTCACTGCTGGGAGGAAGGCGCTACGGAGGGGACAGGTCCATGCGAGGTGGGAGACAGGGGCTCAGCTTTGCCAACAGCTTGTCCCTGGCAGAAATTGCCCTGTTGCCCCCCGCCTTGGGGACAGGGGTGGCACTGGGTGCTGCGATGCGCAGGAGGGGCTGGGGCAGGGAGGGGCCTCAGCGCCCCCAGGGAGCCAGCTCAGCTGCGCTCTCACTCTCGGAAATAGCCTGTGTCAACAAACATGAGTCACCCTGGGGGACGCGTGAGTTGGGGCAGGGACAGCACAGCCTGTTTCCGCGGTGCAAAAGTCGAGGAGGAAGAACGGGAGCGAGGAGGCCCCGGTGCTGCTGGCTCCAGAGAGGGCCTGGCTGGACGGAGCAGTGTTCGTGGGGCAGGATCGAGACCGTCCCACTGTCACCCGGTGCCAGAGCTTGGGGCAGGGGCTGGCGCTGGCGGGTCATCCCTCTGCCGTGGGACCTCATGTCACCGGTAGAGCCAGCGCTTACCCCCTAGCAAAGGGCACGTGGAGGGAGCACAGGGCTGGGGCTGTTTGGGGCTTGCAGGGAGCGCCGGCCCTTGGAGGGAGTTTGGGGGCCTCTGAGCCTTCGCTCTCGGAGCCCAGGCAGGCRCTGGCCTCTGCCCCGTTCGCTCCGTACCTCCAGGCCGCGGCAGCCTGGCTCCCWGTGCCCTCCCCATGCCGTGCCGTGCGTCCCTGTCCCGGCCCCGCAGTCGCTCGGGGGCAGGAGGGATGCAATGGGAAGCAGCTGGCTGCTCCCAGGACCTTCCCTGAGCCTCGGCCTCGGCTGTCGGATGCCGGGCAGGGGAGCGGGTTGCGTGCAAGGGGGACGCCGCAGCGCCTCTCCCGGGGGAGCGGCGGGGAAGCCCCGCGAGTGTGGAGGGGACACGGGCAGGTCACGTTGTGCCAACATCGAGGACGTGGTTGGGGATGGTGCTGCAGTCGTTGCCCAGGGTCACCTCGAGGATCCCAGCACCGAGCCCCGGAGGGGTCTGTGGTGTGCCAAGCGTCTCCGTGGCTGCCGGAGGGAGCCCCGTGCCGCGGCCGGGACGGCCATGGGGCCGCGTGGGCCCTGCTGCCTCGCCGGCTGGCCCGGGTGAAGGTGCGTCTGTGCGTGGGGACGGCTCCGCAGCCGCTGCCGCTCCGAGCTGGCGCTGACCCCGTTCTGCGCGCCGTCTCCAAGGCCGGGCCGGGCTGCCATGGGGGTAGCTGTGCCGCAGGGGTGCAGGCGCAGCAGCTCCGTGTCCCCAGCACGATGGGGCTAAGCCCAGCTTGGAGCCCGCCGCAGCCGGGCAGCCACGCTTGGTGCTGCCAGGGCTGGGCGGGCAGGGCTGCCCGGTGCCGCGGTGAGCGGCAGGTAGGTGCCAGGGTCGTGCAGAGCAGCCCGCGAGTACGTGCGGAGGGGAGAGAGCAGTCCAGCCCCCGGGCCCTGGGGTGGGCGAGGAGACGGTGCTGGATGGGGTCTCTGGCAGGAGGCGTCATGGGGCTGGATGGAGCAGCCCCTTCCCAACTGTGCAGCCCCATGTGATGCACGGGAAGGAGACGTGGCTGTTGCAAAGGAGACCGGGGCCACGGGCGCCTGGCATGGGGAATGGCTCCCTGCCCGGCCRCTGGCCTGGTAGAGGCTCTGGAGGGGGCAGGATTGCGGTGTCGGGGCTCTGCCGCCTCCCTGGCCCTGCGAGGGGCCGCAGGCCTGGGCTGCCAAGGACTAGATCCTGCCCGGTGCTCAGTCCTGGATGGGGATGGGGGCAGCGCGAGTCTCTGAGCTTGCGCCTGGTGGCATCTCTGAGGTTGCGCCTTGCAGCGCCCCGGTGCCAGGAGCGCCRCGGGCGGGCAGAGCCGTGCCGGGGCAGGGGTGCAGGCAGGGTCACCCGGCGCCCCAGGCGGCTCCGCCGGAGCCGAGGTGACGAGGGCTGCGGCAGCCTGGGGAGATGCGGAGGGCACCCCGCTCCCCAGCCTGCCCCCAGGCCCGGCAGGAGCCCCCGAAGGGCCGGCCCTGAGCCCTGGCCCCGGCCAGCAAGGCCGGCGAGGCCCCGGGGGGCCGGGGAAGCCTCGGCGGCTGCCGCACGGCCAGGCCTCCCGCTCGAGCAGGGAAGCGGTTAACGGCGGCCGGCCGCCGCGGGGCTGAACAGCCCGGCCGAGGCTCCCGGGCGAGCGGCCGCGGCGGGCGGCGCGGCGAGAGTTAAACGCGGGAGGGGGGGGACGGGGGGGGGGCCCTGCCTTTGAGTCACTTCCTCGGAGGGGGAGGGAGGCTTTGGGGGCTGCCGAGCCGCCTGGCTCACACCCGGGAAGATGAGCCCTGCCTGCTCGCCGCCGCGCTGCCGGAGCGCCGCTCGCCTCTCCCGGATGAGCCGCCCCGGGTGCCGCTAGCTCCCCTCCGGCCGGCCGCGGCGGGGATGCCGGCACTCTCCTAAGCCAGCCGGGGCCGTCCACCCCGCCGCGCGCCCGCTGCCCCCGCCGGGGGATCCCTGCCGCCTGGCGTCGCCGGAGCCCGAAGCGGTCGCGATGACGGACGTGCTGGTGCAGCCGGACTGCAGCCCCGGCTCGGTGTGCGAGCGGCTGGAGCGCGGCTGCCTGGAGCGGATCGAGGAGCCCGACGGCAAGCGGCCCTCCAACACGGGCGCCCGCCTCTGGGGCAGGGTGCGCAGCAAGCTGCTCCGGCAGAAGGTGCCTCTCCGGGGCTGGGGGCACGGAGCGGGCGGCCGGGGGGCGGCCCTGCGCCGGCGGGGGCTGCGTTACCCGGTGGCATTTTGGCTGGTGGCTTTGCTTGCAGGGGGCGAGTTGGGTATGGGGGTGCCTCGGCTGCGCGGCTGCTTTGGGAGCTCTCGGGAGTAGTTTGTCCCTGGTGCTTGTTGTCTCTTCCCCTCTCCTGGGCTCTCCCCCTTTGCGTGCCRGGGGCAGCCGTGCCCCCCGGAGCGGCTGGCTGGTTTTGTGCGGGGCTGGCCGGTGCCCCGGGGCCGGCGGCGCGGGGACGGCGGGGAGGAGACGCGGCCGCGTCCCAGGGCCCGGCGGGGAGCCCCCTGCCCGGCCGCGGCCGTCGGCTGGCGGTGCCGCGGGGACGCAGCGCTGCTCGCGGGCCCTGGGGAGCCGCAGCACCCAGCACCCGCGTGCCGCATCTCCAGATGGRCGATAGGTGCTGCTTGTTTTGCAGACGCCCTTGGTCCGCGGCGGGCTCCTCCGGGCCAGGCTGGAGCCGGGCRGCAGCTGCGTTAGCAGGCGCTGTGCGGCCGCGGGGGGAGACGGTGCGGGGCTGGGCGCAGCAAGGCGAAGGCGCCGTYGCAGGCTGCCCCGAGGCTCCCGGCGTCTCTCACGGGGGACCTGGGCTGCCGGGGTTCCCGCCGCGGGGAGGAGCGGGGCCGCGGGCAGGAGCCGAGGGCCCCCCTGGGGCCGAGGTTTGCTCGGCAGCAGCGCTCGCCTGGGTGCCGGCAGGGCTGGCTGTGACGCAGCGGCATTAACCTCGATTTTGTGCAGCCGGGATTAAGGGGCGGCGAGGGCTGCGCCGCGGGGCCGCCCGTTGGCTGCCGTGCCGCCGGGTCCAACCCCGGGGTGCTTTTGTTTCCCTCTGCTCCATGATTCCTGCCCGCGGCTGCTGACGGAKGGGGGGGGTTGGGATGGGTGAGCGGGGGCTGCGCGGTCCCGAGCCACCCCGCAAAGGAGCCGCGGCCTCTCCCGGCTGGGAACCAGCCCCTGGTTGTTTTGCGGGGTGCGAGCGGCTGTAACGCAACCCGCGGAGCCCAGCAGCTCTCCAGCGAGTGCTCCCAGCCCCGCGCCTGCCGAGCCGTTTGCTGCCCAGCCGAGGGGCCCTGAGGCCGTGCGGGAGGCGCCGGCGCTCGGCCCCGGCACACGGCTGAGCCCTCCACACGCGTGGGTCGCGGCAGGGCTCCGGCGTGCCGCGGGCGCGTGCCGCTTCTCAGCTTGCTGTCGGCCGGGGCCGCAAATTGCCGCTTCTTTGGGGCCACACTTTGCCAGCAGCGTCGTTGGCTGCTGCGGGGGCTGCTCTGCCCCCGCGGCGCGGAGCAGCTTAGCAACCGCCTGGTTCCCTAGCGAAGGTGCCGTGGTGGCGGGGGGGGCACCCCCTGGCCCGCCAGAGCTGGTGTGGGCAGGGGCACGTGTGGGTGCAGCCAGGGCAGGGCCTGGCTGGGGCGCCCGCGGGTGCCGTGCTGATGGGACGGGACGAGACGGGGCGCTGCGGCTGCAGCAGCTCCCGGGGATGCGGTGGCCAGGGTGACGCGGGGCCGGCCGGGCGCGGGTCTGCCCCAGCGGAGACGGTCTCGCCGGCTGAGTCATCGGTTTGCTCATGCCGGCGTCTCCCSGGGGCTGATGCGCTGGGTGACCTCATGGGCAGGAGGGAGGGACGTGCCGGCCTGGCAGCCCCTGCCCTGCCACGGCGTCCCGCCGCTCGGGACCCTGCAGAGCTGCCACGAGGGTTTGGAGCTGGCCGAGGCTGTTGCCAGCCCCTCTCCCGGGAGCCCCGGGGAGCCAGCGGTGCAGCAGCCCGGCTCGGCCCCGGCCCGGYGCAGCCACCGGTGGCTGTACCTGTCCCGGCACAGCAGGGCTCCCACCGCCCACRCGGCGGCTGTATTGGCAGCGCACGGCCCGGAGGTGCTTTGAGGACAAAATCCGAGTACGCAGCCTCGTCTCCTTCGAGTCCAGCGTCCTGCTGTGGACGGGACGAGCAGCAGGCCCGGGCAGCGAGGAGGAGGCTGCCGCCGGAGGCTCTGCGGGGCTGCCGGGATGCTCATGCGCTGCCCTGGGCCCCGCAGGGCCAAGGGGCCTCGTCCTGCAAGCAAACAGCTGCGGAYAATTTGGCAAAACGGGATGACTGCAAATGTCTGCGGGCCGCTGGCTGCGGCTGGGGCTGTTTCACCTTGCTGTGGACGAGAGCTGTGTTGCAGCAGTCTTGGTGCCAGCCTGACGCGGGTGTCCCGTTGCTGAGAGTCCGCTTAGACGAAGGCGCGAGCAGCTCTGGAGAGGGTCAGCCWCCCGGCCGAGACGTGTGCCCTGGCACAGGCGGGTGTTCGAAGCTGGTGAAGCCCAGGGGCCTGGGAGCACCTCTGAACACCTTGTTCTGCATCCGGTGCAGAGCTGCTGGGCAGGGGCTGATACGTGTCCGTGCCTGGACGAGGTTGGGCAGCTGTCCCGGCTCCAGCRGGGATGTGCCGGGCACCGACGCGGCGCCAGGTCTGTGACAGCAGCACGTCACTGTGCCGTCTCGCGTGCCGCTGGCACGGGTGCCGGGGGCCGCGGCGGGGCGAGCAGCCGCAGGGACACCGTGTGCTCGGGAGGCCGGTCTGCGGCGCTGGCGGCAGCYGAGCTGGCTTTTATTAAAGCTTTGCGCGGAGTCCTGCTAACCCCCTTCCAGGTGCGAGGCGCCGGGGCTGGCGGAGCTCGGGGTCCCACGGGACAGGGAAGAAGCGCGCGTTGTTTCCGATTAACCTTGCGGAGCGGGGAGGCCCGGGGCCGCCCTTGGCTGGGGCGACGGCGGGCAGCTTCCCGGGGCTCGCGGGGCTGGGCACGCTCCCTTCCTCGCCCCCAAGGCTGTCAGTGCCGTAAACGGGCTGCGCAGGGAAAAGCGGTGGGTGCCACGGACGGGGACAGGACCTTGGGACTGGGAGCAGGGTGCTCCCACGTGGAGGGTCTCGGTCCTCGTCGTGCTGGGCGGAGGCTGCGGCCGTGCCGTGCGGGCCCTGGCGGTCCCCGCGGCGGCCGGCACGCCGGGGGAGGACCCTGCCCGGGAGGGAGGGAGGGACACGGGGACTCGGAGCGGCAGGACCAGAGTTGGCTGCGGGCTGGGTGCAGCCTCGTAATCCCTGCGCCCAGATGTGCTGCGGGGCCCCCCAGGAGCCCAGGGCAGCTGTAGCCTTCCTCCCCCTCCCCCTCCTCCTCTGCCCAGCCGCTGTTCCCGACCGCCGCAGGGCTCGCCTGGGCTCTCCGGTGCGCTGGGGCACCAGCGAGGGGTCCGCGAGGAGACGTTCCTGGGCCGCGCGCTGGAACCCGCAGCCGGTTCACGTGGCACCGGGGCCGCTCGCCGCCGCCCGGCCAGGCCCAGGGCTCGC
>NW_028185872.1:359507-484746 GCF_003343005.1 Rhea americana
CGGCCCGGGCGCCGCTTGGGGCCGCCGCGGGGCCCGTTTGCTGGCGTCTCCCCGTCCTCTGGCAGCGGCCCCATCGCTGGGATCCTCRTTTGCTGCTTCTCTCCTTCGCTGCTGCGGGCCCTATCCTGCCTCCGTGGGAGATGCTGAGSAAGGGGGTGCTCAGTACCGGGTCTGTGCTGGGGGGCCAGGGTGGCTTGGGAGCCTCCCCTCGGGAGCACGGGGCCTCGGTGCGCGAGTGGGGCGCGAGGGACCGCAGGGTCCCCTGCGCRTGGCGGAGCAGCCCCGCGGGGTGGCCGGCGCCGGGGCAGGGCGAGGGCAGCTCCGCGGCCGGGCCGGCGGCGCTCCGTGGTGTTTTGCGCGTGCCAAGCATCTCCTGAGCCAGCAGCTGCTGGGGGAAACTCCCGCGTCCTTGAGCGGTGACCCGCCGCGGTTGGCGCAGGCCTCGCCTGGCAGCCCCGCGCGCAGCCCCCAGAGCCCCCCCAGCGCAGCGCAGCCCAGCCCAGCCCAGCCTGTCCCTTCCCCTTCCCGGAGGGCACATTAGTGCCGGGCTCTGCCCTGCTGCCCGCCCGCGCCGTGCATTACGTGGATCGATGGGGACGGATCGATGCCGCCAGCTGGGGACCAAAAGCCCCAGAAGGCAGCTGGAGCGAGGGTCAGTGCGGCGGCTGCGGTGCCCCCGTCCCTGTCCCCGCGGGAGGGGACAGGCTGGTGCCGCGCGGCCGCCCCGGCGCGAGCAGTCTCCCTCGCCCTGGCTCCGCTCCCTGCCTCCCCCTGGGGCCACGGCAGCGCTCGCAGCTGGAGCTCATCGCCCCTCCGGGGGCTGAGCCCCGCTGCCGGCCCCTCTGGGGGCTGCAGCCGCTGCTGTCACCTCCGGGCAGGGCCCCACGTCGCCRGGGGGCTGGGGCAGCTCCGTGCGCYCTCCGGCCGGCTGCTGGGCTGGGGGCRCCGGGCCTCCGGCTGCAGCCGCGCSGCGCTCGCTGCGGCACGTGTCCGGGCCTTGGGAACGCCAGAGCCGCGGCCGCGGCGGGCCGGGCCCGAGGGAAGCGTACCAGAGTCCCCCGCTAGCCCGAAAGCCAGAAATAGCAGAGCCCGTCATTCCCAGGGGTTATAAATAGCCTTGGCTATCGGAAGATGTTGTTTTTCTGCATGGAAAATGCTGCCCTAGTTCTGTTTCATTAATCTGCCTCCAGAAATAGTTGTGATTCTTGGAAGTTTCTCGTTGCGCGGGTCTGCACTGGGCGGTGGTGTCGCGGGGGCTCGGCGGGGGGCTTTGCGCAGCCCCCTGGGGCAGGTGGAGGGGAAGAGCTCCATCCCCCCGCGTCCCTGGGGGACAGGGTGCCCGGTGCGCGAGACCATCTGCAGGCCAAGGGCTTCAGTGGCTGGTGAAGAGGCCCCAGGGCACGTGGGGCTGGGGCAGGCAGCGGGGGCGGCGCGGGGCTGCCGGCGCGGGGGGATCCTCACATGCCCTCTCTCCCTGCAGCTGGACCCGCAGGCCGTGCAGACCAAGAACTGGCACATGGACGTGATTGAGATGAACGGGGTAAGTGGGGCCGAGGGGAGCCCCAAAGCCCCTGGTGATGGCAGCGGGAGGGGAGCGGCTGGCCCCTTCCTTTTGGGGGTGACCAGCTGGGGCCTGCGGGGCTCATAGGGCGCATGGGGGCCRTACTGTGGGCTCATGCATCACGGAGGTGTGGGCTGGGGCCCACCTGTGTCTCCTGCAGATCAAGGTGGAGTTCTCCATGAAGTTCACAAGCAGGGACATGAGCCTGAAGAGGACCCCATCCAAAAAGCAGACTGGTGTCTTCGGAGTCAAAATCAGTGTCGTGACGAAGTACGTCTGGGCCGGGGGGTGGCTGGCCTGTTCCTGTCGCTGCGAGCCGTGGGGCCTGGGGACTCGCTCCACGCTCGCCGTGCGTCCCCTGCCTCAGCTGGGCCTGTCTCCACCCGTTCCCTCGCCCGCGCTGTCCCTGCCACCACGCGTGGGGGTCTTGCCTGGCTCGGGGGCTGCAGGGCTGGGCTGGCCGCGGCGGGTTCACCTCTGCTCACGCCTCTGCTTTCTGAGCCAGGCGCGAGCGCTCCAAGGTGCCTTACATCGTGCGCCAGTGCGTCGAGGAGGTGGAGAAGAGGGGCATCGAGGAGGTTGGCATCTACAGGATCTCCGGGGTCGCCACAGACATCCAGGCTTTGAAGGCGGTCTTCGATGCAAGTGAGTGGCCTGGCGGGTCTCTTCCCTGCTCATCCGGCTGCTCTGGGAGCCTTCGCAGGCTTTGCTGAGCCTGCAGGGCTGTCGCTCACCAGTTGAGCTCGACAGAACTTGGGGTTAAAGCAGCGTTTCAGAAAGCCTGTGGTTTCTGAGGGCGAGGGACCGCGTTGGCTGGGCACCCCAGGCCGAGCCTGCGCCGAGCCCCGTGTCGGGAGCCCTGCTGGCTCCCCTCCAGCTGCTTCCTGTGACATCTGGCCCCGCAAGCTGGGGGCCTGGCGCGGCACTTGTGCCAAGCGTGCAGGCRTGCCCGGCAAGGGCCTTAGGTGCGAGGAGGAAGTTGCAGCTGGAAGAGCAAGCGCTGAGAGGCTGCGGCTGGGTGTCCGGGCAGAGGCCGCTGGAATCGCCGCCAGCGCAAGGGCGGCCACGCYGGCCCTGCCAGCCCCCGCGAGGGATCCCGGCAGCCTTGCTCTGCCCTGACCTGTCTTCAGTAGCATTTGTGTGTTGCCCTCTCTGATCTGCCTCTGCGCCTGGCCGGCTCCGCGGGAGACACTGAGTCAGGGAAACGTTGCAAATGGATTTGCAAATTGTTCCGCGTGCCATTGCCGGGGCAGGTCGGAGCCGCTCAGCGGTTCCCATGCACAGYGAGGCTAAGTGCCGCTCGCTGCTGCGGGCAGGAGCTGGGTTAATGCTTACGTTAGCCCGCATGTCCCTGTTCCTGGGGCTCAGCAAGCCCAGGGGACTCTTGGTGTGTCTCTGAGTGCCAGCCCCGAGCAGGTGGCAGCGCAGCCGGGTCTGCAGCCCTGTCCCTGCTCCTCCAGCTCGGTCAGCTGGGGTGATGCAGGTGTCTGAGAGCAGAGGCAAAGGTGTCACGCGTGGGTGCTCTCTGGACAGATAACAAGGACATCCTTGTGATGCTGAGCGACATGGACATCAATGCCATAGCTGGCACGCTGAAGCTGTACTTTCGGGAGCTGCCCGAGCCTCTCCTCACTGACAGGCTCTACCCCGCGTTCATGGAGGGGATTGGTAAGTGTTTGGGGATGAGCAGGGGTTGGGTGCCCAAGCACAGCTCTGTTTGGCATCACCTGCCCTGAGGCTGGAGACTCCCCAGAGTCCTTCCCTGCATGGCCTAGGCTTGGCGGGCTGCTGAGCAGCGTCCCGGCTGCCCTTGGCCCCGGGATCATGGTGCAGCTCCAGGGTCCAGGCACAGCCCTGCAGTTCAGGGCTGGCTGCAGAGAGGAGTCCAGTCCCTCTGCTTCGGAGGTGCCAGCTGCCTGCCTGGGGCAGGCACCCTTGCCAGTGCCGTTGCTGGAGGCTAGGCACCCCTTGGAGCACCCTCGGACCTCTCCTGGCAGTGGGTCTAGTGCGAGACTTGCTGATATTCCACCCTGCCCCGCGACATCCAGCTGCTTGCGTGCGCCTGTTCAGTGCTCTAGTGACCCAAGACTAGGTTTTGGCAACCCGTTCTGAGCTTTCTCTCCTTGTCGCCAGCCCTCTCGGATCCTGCTGCCAAGGAGAACTGCATGATGCACCTTCTCCGCTCGCTGCCTGACCCCAATCTCATCACTTTCCTCTTCCTGCTGGAGCACTTGAAAAGGTAACAGCTCGGCCCRCTGAGCAGAGCAAGCGGTGGCTCCCAGGGCCTGCCCAGCACAGGCGGGATGCGCGCAGGACAGGCCCCTCTCCGTGGGCCTGGGGAAAAGAGCAGAGTTCGAGCCCCTGTCTGTGTCCCGCGGGCTGCGCGGTGCCTGTGCTCCCCGTGGCTGCGGGCCGCTCCCTGACGGAGCAGATGGTACCGCGCAGGTGCAGCATGGGGCTCCGGGCGGGCGGCACCGCCGGCGGCAGCAGCTGCTTTGGGTAGGCTGCAGCGTGGCCCTTTGCCAGCCCCTCYGAGAGGTGCAAGGCCTGGGACAGTGCTGTGGGGCAGCCAGGGTGAGGGCGGGGAACTGCCAGGCTTAGGATGTGCTGGGGGGCTGCGGTGTGGCCCTACAGAGTCTGCTCTGGGGCGCTTTGGTGCTGGCTGGGTACAGACCAGATGTGTGCCCAGCCCCATCGCCCTGGGCTCTGCTGCGTTCGTGGGGAGCGGTGGCCAGGCCTCGTGGGCTGCGGTTTGTTTGGGCTCAGATACTGTGAGCCCATTTGGCTGATGTTGATGTTCTCCTTGGGCTTCCTGTGGCTCCTGTCCATGGGCCCTGTGGGATCCTGGAGGGATCCTGGGGCAGTTCTGCGTAGCGCGGCCCCACAGAGCAGCCCCACCGCTGACGGTGCCAGCGGGGAGCCCACAGTGCGGCTGAGCAGGGGTGCTCGTGCAGGCCTGTTCCGCAGGCAGCGCACATCCTTGGGCAAGACGCAGCTCTTGGCCRCCTCAGCCCAGCTGTGCAGCTGGTCAGATGAGCTCTCCATAGGGACCGGCTGGCCTCGGTGCGGGAGGAGGTGTCCGTTYGGGGCTGCGCAATGTCACTCTTAGCAGAAAAACTGAATGTCATGTCCCTTCCCACCACTCACGCCCCTGCAAAACAAGCTGCAGTAATTCCTGTAACTTGTCTGCAGCATGTGGCTGAGCCCTGGGAACTCTCCAGCTCTGTGGTGATGCCCCCATGCTGCACGGAGCTGCTGGTGCTGGGACAAATGCAGCAACATGTGGCTTGCCAAGTGGTCCCAGTGGCTGTATCCCTAATTGTGCTCCCATACCTGCTTCACCTTGGCTGAGCCTGGGTCCATCTGCAGCTAGGAGAGTCCATCCGAGCCTGGGCAAGGGCAGTTCTGGAACCCCAAACCCTGCAGAGGGCACAGGGCTGTGGTCCCGCAGGCAGGACCTGGCCAGAGAGCTTGCCTCGAGTTTGGGAACGGYGCTCGTGGCTCATGTTACTTGCATCATGAAACGTTTTTCTCTGGTTTGGCTAAAATCAAACAGAAAAAGTGATTGCTGCCGGGGGTGGAGGAGGAAAATCCGTTCAGTTTCCATCCTGAGAACCGGGCACAGCCAGTTCCCACATCTGCTCCCCTGGCCGGGGCTCAGCGGTGCAGCCTGTGCCGGGGGAGCACAGCTGTCTCCTAACATGGCAATGTTGTGGCCCCGGTTCCCTTGGTGAGGGCTGGCTGCGGTCCAGCGGGGCTGGAGGGGCTGGGAGCGTCTTGGGGGAGTCGGTGCCGAGAGGCCCGGGCTGATGCAGAGCTCCCCGTACCCTTCGGGGGCTCGGGGAGGGCGGAGGCTCGGCAGCACATCAGCAAGCGAGGGCTTGGTCACTGCCACATCACAGCCGGGGCTCGCGGCCAGGCCCGGCCGGCTCCAGCGGAGGCCGGGTGGGGGGCAGAGCTGCCTGCCCTGCCCCTGGTTTTGCCGGGGGGGGGGGGGCGTGAAGGGCGGCTGCAAGCAGCAGCTGCCCCGCAAGGGCTGGAAGCCGGAAGGGAGAGGAGCACTTGTCCCCCCACCCCGGTTGCCCCATGGCTGCATTGCTCTGGGAGAAAAACATTAGGGTCTGACACTTGCCCTCTCTCCCCATCCTGCAGGGTAGCTGAAAAGGAGCCCATCAATAAAATGTCACTCCACAACTTGGCCACAGTCTTTGGGCCAACATTGCTGAGACCTTCGGAGGGGGAGAGCAAAGGACACCTCACCCTGGCCTCTGACATCTGGTCGCATGACGTGATGGCCCAGGTAAGGCTGTGCAGGGTGTGCTGGCCGTGCTGGGACGCGGCCCCCGCCGGCGCTGCCCTGCCCTGGCCGCTCGCTGACACGTGTCCGTGGTCCCAAGGCGAGGAGGGAAGTGTCCCCTGCGGCTGACACAAAGCTTGGGGCAGCGCTGCGATGTGGCCTTGTCCTCCCCACTTGCTCACCGGCCCCTCGCCAGCCCCATGCCGGCGCTGTGGCTGCCAGCAACGTGCGCGGCCGCGGCTGCAGAGGCTGGCCCTGCCTCCGGACAGCCCTCGCTGTGGAGGTCTGTCCCCATGCAGAGGCCTGGAAACGCAGGGACTCTGCAACTCAGAGCAGAGCGCGAGCTTGCGGCCGCAGCACTGCTGCGGGCTCACAGGTCTCGCTGGGGTTGCACTAGCCCAGGCCCTCCGGACACTCACGGGAAGCGGAGGGAGGCCGGAGAGGAGGGTTTTACCTGCCTGTCTGGGTAGATTTATCCTTCTTTGCTGGAAATGGCAGTGCAGAGACAAACTGGGACCTGGCAGCTCTGCCTCTTTCCAGCTCTTTCCGAACACGCTCCGTTCGCCTCCCACAGGTCCAGGTCCTCCTCTACTACCTGCAGCATCCTCCCATCTCCTTCACTGAGCTGAAGCGCAACACACTTTACTTCTCCACGGACGTGTAGCCTGCAGGGGGGAGGCACCAGCTGCGAACACTCCCAGCCTCCCTGCTGGGGGACATGGACTGGATCGCTGCCTCCCAGGGAGAACAGCCTGGACCAGGATGGTGCCGCCTGCAGCTCCTGTACAATCTCGTACCAGTGGCCCGGTCTTGCCCCAGGCGCCGTGCCCGTCTGTAAAGTAGTTGTCTTATGTCCCTTCTTGTGTTCAGGAATTGTTTTTTATGTATATTTGTTCAACCGAAGAGGTAGTGACTGACAAGGGCTGTGGACACAGGCTTCCCCCTTGGCTCGTTTTCTCCTGGATTCCTTTCTGCCCTCTAACTACAACCAAGCGTCCTCACGTCTTGCCCAGCTCGAAGACTGCAGCGTCCCACGAGTGCCTGTTTCTCTGCCCAGCTCGCCTGCCCCATGCCTGCATGTGCAGCACCGGCTCGCTTCAGAGGCTGGGAGCTCCCTGGTGACAGTGACGGCCAGCTCCCTTTTGGCTTGCTGCCTGCGCAAATGTTGGACCCTGTGCCTGGACCCTGCTCTGCCCTGAGCAAACCTACGACCGTGGGGGCACAGGAGTAGGGTACTGCATCTTCCTCACCACGTCTCTTCCGGGTGCTTTCAGGCAAGTTCCTCTATAGCCCTTGCGTGTGCTTTGCCTGTGCGTGTGTAGCATGGTGGTTACTTCCCCTCGCTGTTTCTTGTCTCCTGAGCAGCGTTTTGGGTTAACCTGCTATTCCAAGGCTGGAATGAGAGGTGCTGTGTTGGTCCCGAACCATAGCAGGCTCAAGGGAAGGCCAGCAGGGCTGGATCTGCTCCTTCTGGCCCCAGGCTGACCCCAGACCTGTGTTCTGGCCTATGACCATCAGGGCACGAAGGTTAAAAATTTCTTCAACAGCCCCTAGTGAGGAAAGGAACGGGGTTTAGGCCTTGCTCTTGCCAAGCAAGAGGATGCGTCCCCGCCATTTCTGTACGTCCGCATCTCTGCCTTAGCTGTGTGCACAGGCCACTCTCCAGCTGAGCACTGCCAAAAGGGTTACAGACTCCTGGCCACCAAACCTGCTGCAGCTTCTTGTCGCAACCCAGTGGAGTGGCCTGCTGTGGCCACCGGAAAGGGAGTTTCTTTACCCTCCTTGGCTGTTCCCTGTTGCCCTGAGCACCAGGCAAATGGAAACAACTGRCTCTGCCTCAGTGCTAGCTAGGCTGCCAGAGGCAAGTGCTATTTGTGCTCCAGCTGGCCAGCGACCCAGCCCGAGCACCAGTTCAGGAGGCCCAGAGGAGGGAAAGCCTTTGGAGGCTCTGTTTGCCTTGGCCCTCAGCACTGAAGGCAGAAGTGGTTCTTTTGCTCTTTCTCACAAAGCGATCGCTGCTGGGTCAGGTATGCCCAGCTGGGTCAGTTCCATTTTTAATTTACAGCGCCAGGTCTTGACCCAAAGGCTGATGGCTGGAGCTGTCAAGCCATGTCCCAAGGCAGTACAGCAGCTTGCACGCACTGGCCACCGGGATCTGCTCTGGCTGCCTGTGCGCTTGGCTCCCAGTATCTCCCCACCCTCCCATGCTTACAGGTAGGTGCTGGTACCTGTTGGGACACAAATCCTTTCGCTCTGTGAGACGAGTCTGTGTTCTTGTGGGGAAAGCCCCCTCCTCAGTTGTCTTGGCCCTGCACTCTCCTGTGCCAAAGGGAGATGGACCAGAAGTGGCCAAGCGTATCCCTGCTTGCAGTGGTGTTGCCTTTACTCATCTGACTAACAGACTGTTCCAGGTAGAGCCCATCGTGTTCCACCGATGCACCAGGTGTGTCCCAAGCCCACCTCCCCAGCAAAGGTGGCACCTGCCAGCCCTGCACCAGCAACGCAACTAAAGGAGGGGAGGCCTTTTGGTCCCCTTCTAAAGGGCTCACACTCCAGACCCCACTCCTCGTGACTACCAGCTAAACAGAAGGGAAACAGCATTGTAGAAAATAACCGAGTGTCTTTCTTGGCCCTGGACCCAGTAGGAAGGCTGAGTTCTAGATCTGACTGCACAAGGGATCCCTCTGTGTGTGTCTGATTTGTTACACGTATCCAAGTCTCTGTCCACGATAGTGTCGTTCCAGACGGAGACTCTCTACAGCCAGTTTCCCCCCTGCACGTCAGTGGCTGGAGGCCTGGTCCACACAGCCTTGGCACAACAGGCTGCGGCCGTCCCAGTGACTGGCTTTTGTTTGTCCCTACAGAAAGGAAAGAAGGGGGGATGGACTCTTGCAGCTACAGGTAGAATAGAACTGTTAATTAATATTTGACTTTTAAAAGTTGTTAAGGATATATTTTTGTTTGTGTTCTGTTTCAATTTCTGTAGATTATAAACTTTAAATGGCTGTAAACCATGTGAAGAAAAAAAGTTAATAAAAATGCAAAGCCCCAACATTTGCACAAAAGAGCCCTGTGGTTTTGCTCTCTGCACTAACTGAACACCGTAGCATCGTAGCTTCTCCCTCGACATGGAAATTCTGCTATGTGTTTTGAGACAGTGGTACAAACACAGGCATTGTGCCAGGCAATCTTTTAAGAGAGATCACAGAATCATAGAATCAGTAAGGTTGGAAGGAACCTCTGGAGATCATCTAGTCCAACCTCCCTGCTCAGCAGGGTCACCTAGAGCATGTTAGCCAGGGTTGCATCCAGGCAGGCCTTGAGTATCTCCAGACAAGGAGACTCCACAACCTCTCTGGGCAACCTGGTCCAGCGCTCCGTCACTCTCACAGTGAAGAAATTCCCCCTCATGTTCAGGCAGAACTTCCTGTGCTTCAATTTCTGCCCATTGCCTCTTGTCCTGTCACACGGGGTAACTGAAAAGAGTTTGTCCCTGTCCCCTTGACACCCTCCCTTCAGGTACTGAGATCTTATGCTTTGGGCTACAGCCTTGCACTTCAGTACATTCTGGAGCAAAAACCTGGACTGTCTGGAGCTAGCTTGTTTAATCAGTCCAGAATTACTCAAGCTTCAAATTCAGCTGACCTGCACAGCTTCTGGCCTGAGGATACTGGACAGGTGCAGCAAAGGAGAGCTGGCAATTGAGAAACCTCAGCTGATAGATCACATGGTGCTGCCTAATTGGGCATGGGAAACAATACGTCTCCAAACTGACCACCTTAACAGCCAAACTACTCTGCTTGTATTGCTCTTCCAAGGTAAGGCAAGTGCTGTTGCTGTTCTGGGATGTCAAAACATGGATGTGCAGAATGGGAAGTGGTGGGGGAACCCTCAATAGAGKAGTACACTGAATCTGAAATCCCAATGCCTCTAGAACACAATGGTAGGTATTCGCCTTTGTAGAGTGGCTTAAGGAAGGTTAAAACTATKCTAAACAATTCTGAGTTTAAAAGTCATCCCCTGAGGTCTGGCAACAGTGTTTCTAGCGTTTGGTTATAACAGCAAGATACCTAACACCAGTGCAGATCAAAAAGGGAGCAGTTCCCTGAGCTCACAAACAGGTGTTTTGACTTCAATATCAATGATTTGCAGAAATACAGCAGAAATGACTGATTTCCCCAGAGTAACACTGGGGCACTCAGGGGTGGTGCAAAARCATCATGGGAAACAGTCTGTGTGCTAAGTGAATGCCTCTATCGGTCCAACAGTGATTTACTCTTAAAACTCTGCTTTCTAGTCTAGCCATCAAGCTGCTGGAACTAATGGTGTGAGCCTGTAGCAGTTAAAGCAGTAGCAAGATTATTTGTACTCCCACAGCGAGGTTAAGTCAGGCTAGCCAAGTGGCTACAGAGAATTATACTTCTGCAACTACCTCTTTTCCCTTCCCCCCCCTTAAACTGTTTTGTTCATCTGCCAGTAACCACACAGTTCTAAGGCTAAGGATTCCTTTTTGCTTTTCCATTTAAAACATAGTAAAGAAATCTGGCTCTCATCTCTGTACTTGAAATAAGACAAGTTGTGCAGATGGCGGTTTGTCTTCAGTTGGTATTTTAAGAAAAGCCTGGAACAAAGTATTTCTCCACAGGATCTTACTTCTCCCCAACAGAGTAGCAAGCAGCAAAGTGGTAACTGTTAAATACTTGCAGCATGTTCAAATACACAGTAACCTAAACCAGTGCATTTCTTTACAAAGACTGTCCTCCTGCCTCTTTCGATGCTAGCAACAGATTTAATTAAAATCAGACCCAAAGGATCTAGAAAGCTCCAGGCTTGATTCCTGGAAACCGACAGTCAGCTGATCCATACTGGTGATACTGCTCACTGTGTCTGGCTCGCTCCATCCTCGCATATTCCTGCAACTCCGCCTGAAGCAGCACGCCAAGGCTCAGAGCCAGATTATTGTTAGTCATTCAGGAAGAGCTGCCAGTGCCCTCCAGCTTGCACTGATCAGGACTCAAAAGGCAGTGGAAAGGTACGCCTGATGGTTCCTCTGCTGTGATGTAGAGGAAACTTGCCCTGTGGGATCTTGCTGTTACCGTAGATAGTAATCAATTGCTGCAGAGAACGCAGCAAATCCACCACATCCGATAACCCCTGCCTTCAAACCAGCTGCAATGCAAGAGGGATTAGAAAGAATGAGAAAAAAAATAGGAAAGATTTTTTCCTCCCAGTAACTAGCCTCCACTGCTGTTTTGAAGAGCTTACAGCTGCAGAAACCTCATAGTCCTCTACTAGGGAAAGCTGTCATTGCTCCTGCCCAAGTGGATGGGGGTAACCTGGCACATACTCGACTTGCATTCCCAGGGCTCGACTAGCTCGACACATTGATTAGCCTCTGTGTTTCCCAGTCTCCACCCAAAGGCTAGAAGAGAAAACTCCAGTGCTTCTGGCTAACTTCAATGCACTCTGATCAGAGCGCTGCAAACATCTTTGTTGCTGGACAATAGATGGATAGGAAGAGCAGCTGCTGCTTTAAAAGCTCTAGGAGGAATAAGTCCAGGATAGAATAACAAGCTTAAATAGGATTTTCAAATAGCTCTTTCTTTTATGTTCTTTGGACAGCTTTTTTATTTGTTTGTTTTTTAAAGGAGAGATGAGAGAAGTTTAATTTTTCTGATGAGCAGAGCAGCCCTCTTCCTACTTGCAGATTCTCTCCAGCTGTCTTTTCCCTTAAGGCTTGCCAGCAAGGTCCCTACTAGGGACTGATGGACTATAAAATCCCAGTGTTTCCTGCTTTTGTACAGTCAGGTAGAATTGCCTGTTTGATTTGATCTCAGGGCAGGGAGGGTAGCATTTTGCACACTGTTGAAGCTAACAGAGTTCCTGCCAATGAAATACTATATATAAAGCAGAGCTCTGTTAGCACAAAAGCTAAAACATCAGTGAGTTGTTCACTATGTATTTTTGGCTCACTCGCTGTAACACCATAGAAGACTGCAGATAGCAAAGAGCATTTTCTGATTAACTTTCAAGTCACTTGTGTTAAATTTTCTCATATCTCACTGTCCTGTACGACCAGCCTTCCCTACCCACACAAATCTTCCAAGTTGACAGGAAAGTGATGGAGATAGCAGTTCTGCCAGTTTGGAGTACTCGCTCACACTTACATCATCATAATCCCATGCAAAGAGATTTGTGCGTTGCCTTAAAAACACTGCTTGCTACTTAATCAAATTATGGACTCATCACAGAAGCCCCTCACAGCAGGCACTACCAACCTCTGAAGCCRATTGCTCCTCCTGTGATGCAGCCACTAATAACGCTATTCTTCCAGTCCGACTTTCCACGATACTGTGGAATTAAAAATCAGAGTMAAAAAGCAAATATGGAACGAACACTCAGTATCCATGCTAATGCCAACAGATATTAAAACGTCCTTCTAGTTTCTTCTGAGCTGAAGATGTTTTCCCCTCTGTTCTCAGCAGATGGCCCCCTGCACTTTCAAATCTAAGAATTCTGGGGGCGGAAGGAGGGGAAGAAACAGGTCACTAGGAGAGGTAAGTCATAGCCATATGGTGCAATGCAGTGCTCTGGCAAAGATTCTCAGGTGATCTGACACAGCCCCCAGAACACAGCACTGTGCAGTGGTGCCAGCTCAGAGACTTTTAAAGGCACTACAATCCAACAAGTGCAACACTGAGCCTGTCCACATAGCCGGCTCATTTCTGAGCACAAGCACAGGCTGTTGCACGCTGCTGATRAAGACAAATTTCCATAGCTAGAACATAATAATTTTTCACTGGTGCAGAAAGATCTCTATGTACTGCTCCACTGTGCAAGTGAATGCACTTTTCTTCTAGATGAGCTAAGAAATAATTGTGCCTTTCAATTAAAAGGCAGCACTAAAATTTAAAACAGGCTAGTTTTCCTATTTAAGTAAATGGCTGAGAGATTTACCAAYGAGCTGCACAAAGTCATTTTTTGCTTTAGGGGCTGGATGAAAAAAGGCCTGTTACTAAAGAATTTCCATCAAAGGATCCCTTCTGCATCTGGAATTTTTATAGGTTCAAATTACTAGGTTGCAAGTCACAGACTGATGTTTTAAAGTAATAACAAGTAATTGTAGTTGAGGTTTCAACAGTATTGTTTACTTGCCCATACRTTCAGGCCCTGAACTGACAAGCACTTCATTATCATGTGGACCTGGAGCACAMTGAACTCGTGCTTATTCCACTACAGAGAACAGCAGTTCTGAAGTCGCTGCTCAAAGCTGAAAAGCTTTGTGGGCCAAGAAGCAGAACAGACTTTAGCCTATGCCTGTCTGCACCCCCCTCCCTTTAATGGGAAACACATATTTATTTAGATCTACACACAAGACAACGCTTTATAACGCTGAGGAAATCGTTACTCACAGACTCTACCAGACACTCGGTGCAAGAGAACATGGCGCCCACAATGGCAAAGTTCTTCGCATAGGATATGCCTCGCTGCCCCATGTCCTTGAGGACCTCCTTTGCAGTCGGGGTGCGGTAGGGGTCCTTGGGGTCGAACCCGACGTTGGTGTCGATGCCCGCTGTGAACACGCCGAACGCGCCCCCCAGAACAAACCCTGCGGAGGGCAGAAGGTATAAAACGAGCGWCGCCAGAGCAGGTTCCTCCCCCCCCGCCTCCCCCGGGGGTCGGGGCAGCTCAGGCCCGGCTCTCCCTCAAGGAGCGCGGGGGAGCAGGCCGCGGGGCGCCCCGCGCGGCAGCTGCCTCGCCGGCCCCAGCCCTGCCCGCACCTCCCACGCAGGCCAGCGCCGCCTTGAAGGCGCAGCTCTCCATGGCCCGCTCCACCATCTTCTGCTCCTCGCTCTTGGGCGGGCTGGGGATGCCGCCCAGGGCGGCGGGGTCCCAGGCGCGGGGCCGCCGCCGCTCGCCCACCAGGTGCTCCAGCAGCAGGCTGTACTGCAGTGGCGGCGCCTCGGGGCCCTCCGAGGCCGGCGGCGGCGCCATGACCGGCTTCGCCCGCCTGTRGAGTCAGCGCGGCAGCGGGGGACCCGCCGCTAACGCGCCCCAACCTTCGCGCCCCCCCCTTCCCCCCCCCGCGAAGCGCCCCACGGTCCTTGTAGTTTCGCTAAGGGCTGCCGCCGCCAGCGCTCCCTCGCGCTCTTTGCCCCGCAGGAACTACAGCTCCCGACAGGCTCCGCGCCGCCGGAGGGYGGTGTGGGCCCCGCGGAGGCTCACGGGATTGGCAGTCCCTCGGGGCTGAGGGGAGAACTACGCTACCCGGCGTGCTCTGCGGCAGCCCCCTGGCGGCCGTTAGGACCGTTACAGGTGAGGCGAGAGCACCAGCTGCCAGAGCATCCTCGAGAGGAGGCGGCGGAGGCGGCGGCAGGTGAGCGSCGCCGGGGCCGGGGCAGGCCGGGGAGCTTCGCCCGGGGTGGGGCCGGGGCTGCGGAAGGGCCGAGGCGGCGTGGTGCGGGTCTGAGTCCCTCTGTTCCGGCTGAGGTGCGGGGAGGGGGTGGGAGGCACTGCAGTGTGCGCCTCTTCCCCCCCCCCCCGGCTTCCCACCTGACTGACCGCGCCGGTGTCTGTGGGGGCAACAGGTCCCAGGCCCCTGCGCCGGTCGGGCGGTTGCCGCAGCCCGTCCGGGAACGGGGCAGCCTCCCTCGGTACGATCTTTCGAGCTGTCAGGGCAAGTCTGGAGCGTGCTCAAGTGAGGGCGACGCAACCCAGCAAGTAATGTCCCACCACCGTTCGTTCGGTGTCACCGCCATCCCCCCACAGGGACAAAGTCCTGCCCAAGTCCTTCTGGAGAGCAACGGTTCGTTGCTGTAGTGCGCCTAAAGTGTCCCACACAGATGTGTGGGAAATTGTGGTGCGCCCCAGTGGATGCCCTGTGTCTTCTGAGGTGAGAYCCAAAAAGCTTCACGCCATAGGGCAATTTCAGGCTATGAGGTCCTAGCCTGAGCTTGGACAGGAACCTCCTGTCTTCCACCTTTTCCATATGCTAAGTGAAAAGGTGAGAAGGTCAGAGCATCTCCTCTAGACTTTTGGTCACAAATGACAAACTTAAYTAGTGTTGAATCACATAAAAGTATAGCCCTTTTATGCTTTTTCTGCTTGGTAATGAGGTGAGAGTTGTTTCATTCATACTACTTTGGTARCCAGGGAGCTGTCAAGATTAAAAGTCTTCTGTATGTGGTTTGCTTGTGTTTCATTTGCATAGCCTGTTTAACCTTCTTGTTCTTGTGGGCTAGAAACTGTTTTCTGCTCAACTTAGCACAAGTGAAGATGGATATGTTTATAAAAATCAGCTTTGTTGACTTCTTTTCTAAAATGTTTTCTCTCTTTTTAAATTAAAAAGTTATCTATAGTCCTTTTACTCCGGAGAAATAGTTGTGATGGTTTCAATAGGATACTTCAAAGCAGTGTATTTCAATAATTTAAAATGATATAAAATATTGCAATAATTTTTAAATTTTTGTTAGTTAATTACTTTAAAATAATTATTATTTTGTCCTGACAGCACACCATGAAACTCAGATTTTAGAAATTCTGAAGTAATCTGTTCTTTTTTCTTCATTTATCCTTTGCATTGTATCGTGTTTATATCTTCTGAACTGGATAAATAAGTTCAAATAACAATATAAATTGATGATTTTACCACTTCAAGKGTTTCCTTATATGACATTAATTGTCGACAACTTTCCTCTTAAATTCCACTGCCCTCTACTGGTTGAATCATCAGACCTGCTCAGTGCTGTTCCTCTTCACTCTTGTTTTGAGAGTAGAGGGGGGCTTCTTTTCTTTTTTAAGGTCAGAAACAGTAGAAAAGCATTCTGTTGCAATCTAGTGAAACAGTATCTTTACGTGGAAGAGAAGGTTGCTGGCAGGATCATCTCCCTAAGGAATCCTGAACTTTCGATTTCAATCTTCTCCTTGATCCAAAATAGCCTAGCTTGACTGATTTTGAAGTCACACTGCAAAGCCTATTTTCCAAAGGCACAAAGAAAAAAGGATATCTTGGATCTGGAATTTGAGCACTGAGAGCTTACATGTATAGCTGGAATGTTGTTTTGACTTTCTTTATTCCTGGGTTTTGGAGAAAATGTGGCATTTATATTTGTTTACAAATACAATAAAATGTTKATGAACATATTTACATAAATATTTATATTTAGAAACAAATATTTGTATATTTATTTGTTCTATTTTTTTTCTCTCTCTAGGTATTTAAATGTTTTTCTCATTTTTCCATACATGCAGATCTGTGTTTCACATATAAACAAATAAATGCACTTGATTATTTGAATAACCTCATCAGCTTGAATGGGCTTTTCATGCGAGTGAAATTAGGTGGAGGGTTGAGGTCTGGGCAATCCAGGCCAATTCAACACATCTTTGGTTAATGAGCTCTTTATATGAAACTTCAAGCTGTTTATTTTCTTTCATAATCCTGTGGACCTTCACTATTGCAGATGTGTAGCCAGTGCATTTGRTCTTCCTTCACAAGGCTCTCATCTGAATGGTGTGCCTAAAATCACACTTGGATTGGACTAGAGTCTTGGAGCTTGAAGTCCAGTGTAAGACATTAGGCTATTTTTAACATTTCAGGTGTGTGTTTGGGGGGAGTCGGGGGGGGAAGGAGAGAGAAGGTTCCTATGTGATGATAGTGTTACATGAGGTTACATGAGACTACAATGCCAGTGTGCTGATGTGTTGTGTCTGTTTCAGTGAAGGGCAGCACCTAAAAAAATTAAATATTATTAAATATTTCAGTTTTGCTTGACCAGTATGTGCAGCAGTGTCACTCAGCCTTTCTCCAACATTTCAATATTCTCCAAAAAGTTCTAAAGAATTTAAACCATGAAAAAAGCACTTCTGCCTGAAATGCTGTTTTTGTGTCCCTGTCTTGGTTGTAGAACTCYTAGCTTTTCAATAGACTTAGGCTGTCATTTTTGGTATTGCTATAAAAAAGGTGTTTTCATTGCTCTCAACTTTGTTTTATAAATCACTCCAGTTCCAGAGCCTTTTCTGTAATTATCTAACTGGACACAAAGTGGCTGAAGATGGAAGTCAAACTAATTTGTTTAATGTATTTTTTTCACTCTTATGCCTGTCCACCTGCTCCCTTTTCCCTTACTGGAACAGTGATCATCCAGGGATACGAGAGGAAGAGATAATGGATCAATAGATATTTTTATGGAAAAAAATGAAAACCTTTCAGGCACACAAGAGGTGAAGAAGGTATGGCTGTTYTCTAGTTGCATTAATAGGTCACCTTGCCTCCTATGTATAGCAAAGAGTTTCCATTGGCTATAAAAGGAAGTGAGTTGGGGCTTGCTGGGCTCTGTTTCTGGTTCTGGCAGCACTACTTTACATTTCCATTCTATAGTCTACCCATCTGCAAATTAATGCTAGTGCTTTCCTACCTCCCATTCAGATTGTGAATGTAATAGTATTTTGGTTAGAAGATTTTTAGATTCTATGTCTGAAAGGGCACTGGAGAAGTAAATTGCTTTGTGAGCTATGCCTAAAGTCAGCTAATGAAATTTGGTTTAACTTCTGTACTTCCCTTGGCCTACATGAATCTTCTAAGGTAACAAGGCTTTTCATGATGAAAAGCACTGCCACTATGATGGCAAACAGCTAAAATACTGACAAAATCTTTGTAGCTAGAAATGGCAGATACAGGGAAGTTAAAAACAAAAAGGTACCCTGACTCCCTGATTCTTTTTTCAGGTCAGACTGTAGATATATGTATATATGTTTTAAAATAAAATCTTTTAGGATCAACAGACTTGTTCCGTGTGACTGTTTTGTAGCTCAGTGGGGAGGAAGAAGTAGGATGTGGGTTTTTAAAAGCTTTGATCCWATCATCTCCCTCTTTAACATTTTATAATCTTAGAGCACACGTCTTTTCTCCTACTTCTTTTGAAAGTAAGGTAGTTTCTCTGTGTTTGTGCTGCTTCAGCAAGCTTTTCATTTCCTTCTTCATAATTTCCCTAATATCAGCCATACTATTRTTTTCACCTATTAAACTTGAAATGTGCTTATGTTGTAACTCATGGACTAAAAAAAGATCTGTATAAAGTTTAGACATCATCATCTCCCAGGGATTTTAGCTGTTGCTATAGAAGCCTACATTTTCTTTTGAGAGACCTTTCCAATATAAAGAAGTTGATACTGAGGGAAAGTTGTCATGGAAATATGCAGCAAAAAGAGAAAGGAAATCTCAATTAGATAAACGTTACATAAACTTTGCCAGTTTAGTGAAGTGTCTTCATATCTAGAGATCTGATCCTGAAAAGTGTCTTTATTATATTCCAGTGGACTGCAGCCCTACATATTAGAGCCTAAAGAAACATTCGTATCTCTAGTTCACCAAAGATTCCTCTTCAATTCAGACAGCTTCAGGTTTATACAGATTCATGATTACTCACTGCATTGTAATCCCCCAAAAAGCAGCATGGCACTTTTCTTTAGGGTAGCTCAGCCCTCCAGATGTAGAGGCAAGGTCCCTTTCTAGTTGAATCTGTGGCTGCGCTGCAGGAATGGGGCTTATCTGTTTGGGGGCATTGCACTGTCGGGGTGAAGGGGAAGGGCAGTATTTGCTGCTGCCAGCGTTTCTCTGTTTGAAGCAACCCTCTTGAGGTGATGTTGGTAGATAGGGCAGTTTCTAGCAGCCTGATTCTGATGTGGGGTGAACAGAAGCACACCTTTTTATTATATTTCTGGCAGTGACAACTTTGAAAGGATTGATAGARCCACAGCTATTGAAATAAGGCTTTCAGAACAATTTTTTTAATGACTAATTTGAAACAGTTTATTTTACAAACTTCAGTGCAGATTTGAACAGAATGGATGTTTTGTGTCCAACTGAGTGGTGGTATAAGCAGATCTCACTCTGTAGATTCCTTGTCCACTTAAACCACCACCATACCTGGCTGTCTTGTTTCAAGCTTTTTGTGTCCTYCTTACTAAAGCCGCTTGATATCTAATATATGTGATTATGACTGAGCTGCCTTTAAATATCTATTACTGAGTGTCACCATRGTAACTGCTGTAAGTGAGCTTCTTCTTGGTAGAAGGTTTCCAGCTCCATGAGTTACTATAGGGCATAATGCTTAGGCTGTTGTATTCACACTTTGAATGAGATCACACTCGTTATCAAGGAGGAAAATTATGTATTTCTAATTTTTAATAACAGTGAATGTTAATGGTACTAAAGGAGTAAGAGCGGTGATTCTAGAGTATGAAGTCCTCAAATCAAAGAATAGAGGACAGTGATGGACCAAGCTTTCCCTGAAGAACATGTCTTCACTATTGAGCTCTTTTAGGAGTAGGAAGAAGTCACATTCATTGGCTGATCCAACACTTTCTATTGATGACCTTTCTACTGATACTGTCAAGAAGTGAACTAATTAGTGTTAGTAGCTGTGAAGGGAACTGCATGAACAAATCCAAGGTGTTCTAATTCATGCAATGCAGGATAATCACCAGAAAGTAAGGATTATTGGTAACTTTGTGTGTGAGAGATCTGAACCAAATACTTAGTAATGGCTTGATTATCTTTAGACGTAATCCAGTGTATCTAATGCAAGTAACTCCATTGCATTCATTATTCTTTGGACCCAGACCTAGGCTTCTCTATGCCATTAACAGCTAGAAATTTTGTGTTTAATTTACAAATCAAATGTTTCCTCCTTTGTTGGAAATGGTAAATTTTTCCAATAAATATACATAACTTTTCATTTACCTCTTTCTGTCARCATCTTCTGATGTTTGCCTGACCTAAGCAGTGACAAATGCATGGAACAAGGAATTAGGAACGCCTATGTTGTAATTCCCTGCAGCCAACCAGTTCATTGTCAGAATTACCCCTATAGTTCACTAGATCAGTTGTACATCTATTTGCCCACTTTTGTCTTCATGCACCTGATGAAGAATGCAAAACTGTAGTATTCCACTTGCCATAGGGACAGGTAGAGTTCTTGAGACTTTTTCAGTTACGAGTAGAAAAACTTGAACTAGCTAGTATWCTCTCTCCTCTTTCCCTGTGTTTGCTCTAGGCCTTCAGTTACTCTGTACGAGGCTGATGTTGTTAGTTGGGCACTTTCTAGAGTGACTTTCCTGCTGTGCTAAATTTCCTGATCTTCCTCTCCTTCCATCAGGTGGTCTTTCTTTTCTGTGTTCTTGGCCAATCCATCTTCCTTTGCTCTGTAATGATAGTTGTTTTTGTAGACTTTTCCAAATGACAGGTTCACTAATCTTCCTCATGCTAACTCTTTATCACCTTAGAGGATTTGTTCTGCTTTTATTTGATTTTATTTTCTTTCCAGTAAACTGCCCACRAAGTCCATAGGATTCTTCTTCCTCCTGGCCCAGTAACATGTTATCTTGCTTCATTACCCACTTATATGAGTATCTGCTGAATATTTTAAATTATCATTTGCTTTTATATAAACTTAGAAAGATGAGCACCTGCTTATTTCTGCACCTTATTCCTCTCTTTATATGGCCTGCTGATTTTGGCTGTTAAAAGTAAGTGAGGCTTCCATTTGTACAACAGGCCAATTCTTTAGCTAGTCTTTATAAGAAAATGAGAGGCTGATTTATGTACCTTAAGGACAGGAACAAATTGCATTCACTTTCTGAATTTGTGTGTAGGGACAACAGACATGACAGAGCTGGGGCAAGTGTTACTATGTACCTATATGACACAAAGARTTCATGCTGATGAAGTACAGGTATTTCTTCTTACTTGCCTTGTAGGCAGTATGATCTGCATGTTAAGATCTTTCTGCTGAGTTAAAAAGTGCTCATAACTGATTTTAGATATCATGAGATTTTTATTGTATGCCAAATACTTTTGGACTGAGGGCTCCAAATTTGAAGTAACGGTTAGTAACCAAAAAATCTAAGCAAATAATTTTTGTAAGAAATCTTGAAAGCAGAACCAGGATCTTAGAATGGAATTTCCTTGCATTATGTCATTGAATATTTCTTGATATTTATTATGTAACATTATAGTTAATACTGGRAGGATCTTAAATAATCTATAGCAATGATTAGTTGATTCCGTTTAAGTAACGTGTGAAGTAGATGCAGAGAGTAAGAACAAGACCAACTCAAAGATATTAYAATATAGAGAATCAAACCTCACAACTTTTCTCTGAAATCCTAATCTATGTTAGAGAGCTTGTTCATCTCCAGGGATTTGAACTCGCTGTACTTTATCATTTTTCTCTGTTAACTTGTCCTAGTTCTTGTTGCTGCTGGGCTTCTTGCAGTAAACACTCTGTAAGAGGCATATCCTGCAGTTCTGCTTCCACTTAAGTCAGCAATTCAAGTATCAGTCCCTCTAAAACAAAGCTGAAAACTTGGTTGTATTATTTGCATCAACCTGAAATGCACTGAAAAGTTTAAAGCAGTGGGACATTCTTACACCATCTTATTGTTTTTTTTTAATTCTATGGCAGTTTCACAAACATTCTCCCACTTCATAAGTTTCCTGCACAGTTCTGCAGTGTCAAGTGAATAGCAAAAATCTAATGAAATTATTTCTATTGAAAGTTTCTTACTGTTTTTAATAGACACCTGTTCTAATTCTTTTCTGTTAGGTGATAAAATGCTAGCTTTTTAGGGATATGATCCATCTGGGACAATAAGGGAAAGGAGCAAGCAGGGTTGAGCAAGCAGCATTGTGCAGTATTTTGCCTGTGTAGGTAGTGGGAACTTGCTGTGCTGCTTGAATTCTCTACGAATTGTTAATAAGTGCTGCATTATAACCTATACAGCAGAAAAAGAGCAGTGAGGAATTAAAGATTGGAGACCCTCCCCCCCACATTAAATCTTTGACTTAGTCATTGAAATATAAAGTTTCTGTTAYTTATAAGAAGTCAAAAAGACCACTCAAAGTAGGTATATCTCCACCCTTTAGGCAGAAGCACAGAGAATTGCCTTTTTTCCCCCACATATTTAGTTTTATCCTCATTCTGAATAATGATGATTCAGTAAAGCTATCCTTGATTTGTTGCTGTGCCATGATACCTAATAAAGTACAGAGACATTTGAAAAATGCAGAGAAAAATAACCTTGCTTGGTTAAATGTGTGCAGAAGTAATCAGAGACTTTTATTTTAAATAAATGAATTACATAGTTTATGTGAGTCTTCCATCACCGCATAGATTTCTTTCCTCATTTTGCACCATTCTGYGGGTTTGGTTGGGGGGAAGCATGTGGTAAATAGCAGTTTATTAACTATTCTGTGTTCTATTTGGAAATGAGAGAAGCATTAAAAAATGCTGCAGCCTGTTACAGATGCTTACTGTTGAAACAGTCTGTTTTTTAATTCTAATTTTTGACATACTTAGTGGCTGTTCCCTTGGAAATTTTAAAGTTGTTGTCTGGTCTTCAGAAATTTTGGCAACAGGCAACAAAGGAAGTTGTTTTTTCATCTCATATGGCACTCCCTGTTCCATAAAATATAGCTGCTTTTTTCCAACTTTAATGATTCCAGTTTCTTCCTACCAAAAAAAAAAAAAAAAAAAAAAAAAAAAAAAAAAATCTCTAGTTGCAAGTCAAAGCTGGTAGCCGTGACACAGGCTGAGCTTCTCAGGTACATGGATGGAAACATGAAGCCACGTAATATTCTCCTAAATGCAGGAAAGAACTGTTCTCAAAGCCTGCACACATAGCTTTCTCACGCTGGTGGAGCCTTTCTGGCAACAATTCCAGAAGTTCACTTTTTATACCCACCCATTTGATCAGCATCATCTTGTTAACTGAACAGCAGTTGTTTTTGTCAAAATGGAAACTGGTGCCCCGTGATTCATTCTGCAAATGTCTACTAGCTCCTTGAACTTCCTGACATCTGTAGTGGAACTGAGAAAATAAAAAGAAGTTTATATCAGTTATGTACAAAGAGGAGGAAAGAGAGGGAGTAAATACTGTCCCAAAGCCATGGTCTGTCTCCAGCAATACCCACTGTCTGTTGAAGACTTTCCTTTGTAATTACTTTTGGGTTTCTTTTTTTTAACTCCAGACAGTATTGCTCCAAGTCTTATATCTGAATTAAAGACTTGCTTTAAAAAGACATTGTTATTGACATAATAGCCTTGATTATGGAATCTCTGTCTTTGTAATTGAGGTTGTTGCATGCACAGAAACAGTTAAATATAGCATAAATACCTGTAACTACAAAGATATTTTTAATCTTACATGTTCCTTCTAAGAACCTTTTTTCTCCCACTCTTTTTCAGTGCATTTGCTTTTCAGATGAGCTATGCCACTACAAACTCTGCCTTTCACTGATTCCATAATGTTGTCTCATCCACATTTGTTGTTATAAAAGTGTGTAGGCAATGCAGGTTGCAATATAAAAAAATTTAAGTTCAATGCAGTATTTGAGGTGCAGGTGTATTGATTAATGGGGTTTGGTCTAAGGCTCCTCCCTTGTTGCAGCGTCATGGGACGTGGATGTGCTAGTGGATGGGCCATCATGTAACCAATTTGCTAACTGTTCATTTGTCTGTCAACCAAATATAGAAGTTGAGTGTGAGTCTGGCAGACTCTTAAACAAAATTTTATATCCTTATTTGATTTTTTTCCCCTGATCCTGGATATGTGAAAGTAATTATGGTTAAGGCCCTGGATAGGCCACAGACTTTCTTTGTGACCTTGGCCAAGTTATTTTAGCTGCCTCTGGGCTCTTTGTTCATTAAATAATAGAGGGAATTTTTCAACTGAGAAGTTTATGTGCTGATTAATTCTTTGGTTTAAGTGAAGAAATCAGATAATTACAGCAATAAGTGCTACCAAAAAGCCTCTAAATAAACCAATGTACTCTCTGATCTGTTGGGTTTAGGAAAATTGTGTAGCCCATCTACCAAAGCTGAAGCATGTTATGACTGTCTCCTCATGCCCAAACATTTTTATTCTTAGATTTTGGTTAAATTATATTTATCAAAGCTAAAAATGTCTTTGAGAGTGAAATATAGTAGTTCTTCCTTCCCTACTCCCTTCACTTCARGTTTTTATTCCTCTTAGCTGAAGGATGGGAAAACCTATTGAGCTGACAAGGCTACTCTCCCACTGAGCCTATATGAACTCACCAGAAATGGCAGACAAACATATGCTGCAGTCCAAAAAGTATGTGTTTTTTCGAATAAGAAACTTTTTCAGCAGGATGAATGCAAGTGATGTTACTCTCATTTATGAGTTCAGGGTCTAGGGGCTTGCAATTTTTATTTCTGTGTCAATATTTTTCAGCTGTATGTTTTCAGTTTTGAAGATGGTCCATTATCAAAGCGGAGACTGACTTGCAGTACCTACACTGCATATCTGAGGGACTTCGTTGTCTATGCATGTATCACTGAATGCAGTGTCTCTTCCTTGGGAAGGAGAAACATAGTCCCTTTAGATTGTAATATCTGCATGTATTTTGTTAATATGAATGACAGAATATACTGTCTTTTAATCTGATCTTAGATTGTGAACAGTCTCAAAAGCTTTTAATATTAGACATAAAAAAAAGATAGGAATGGATGAATTCTACTACCTATGACCACACAGTCAATCCTTGGGTACTTAAGTAACTGGCAAAGTAGCCTGGATAAAAAAAAAATGGCACCTAGAATGAAGGGTTGCTAAAGGGTCCAGTAAGATTGTATTATTCAAATAATGCAACTTTTTTTAGGGTCATATTCTAAATATTCCCTATTTCTATTATTATGAGACTGCCACTATAGCATCAACATTGCTTTTATCTGTATTCACACTGCTGGAAGAGGATCCCTCTGTGCAGTTCAGAAGACACTTCCTGATCTATAGTTTCAGTCTGAGTGTTCTAGGTTAGAGGTTTACATCAGAGAGTGAACAGTACCCTGTACATTTAGAGTCAAACAACAATCCCAACTCTGAACCCTTTAGGTTTCAGTGTTTGAAAATTAGATTTGAATTTGATTTCTATTTGCATCTCCTCTGTTTCCTCCAACTTTATCCTATCTGTGTCTGATTTATCTCATTAGAACCTCTGACCCTTTGCTTCCCTTTTCACAGATTAAATTCTCTTCAGGAAGCTAAAGAAAGAGGGACTTTCTTTAACAATTCTCACTCTCTTGATCCTTGTTTGTTCTCTTCTAAATAAAGAACAGATTGATGCTTCTGCTTGCACAGCTCAAGAAAAGTCACTCAGGACTGAGTTACTGAGCTGCTACTTGTCATTTCAAGGAGCAATGTTCTCTCAATTCTTGTATCAGTCTATGGATGCATTTTATACTCTGCCTTATAAATGAGTAAAAGCTTCTGTTTTAATGTAACTTTTCCTGCTTTGCAATGGTGGATGCAAAGTAAATGTCATAAGGTATCCTGGCTGCGATCACTGGCACTCTGGGAGAGAGATTATTAATGTGGACTATAAAAGCTTCTGGGAGCTGCTTCTGTGATTTCCTCTGAAAAAAGGTCTTATTTTTATGACCACCTTGCCCTTTCTACAGTGTGTGTATTGTATGTTTTACTTGATTATGCAGACTAGTCTGGGGCTTATACTCTCTGCCCAGTGTCCAGTTCTGCTCTTGGGATGATGGGATACTGAAAGAAACTCCTCTGCTGCTTTATAGATTGAAGCATCTCTGTGTATTTCAGAGCTGGGGTACAAATGTTTAACTTGCATAAATCCTTCTTGCTTTGATGAAAATAAAATATTTCTCCTTTCCCTGAGTAAGCAAATGTGCATATGTGTGTGCGTGTGTGTGCTGAATGCCAAAGTGCTGGTGAAGCCAGCTTGCTTCCGTATGTGAATCATTTCTCAAGCAGCTCTGTGTCTCGTTGCAATGTGGTTTTCCTCTCAGGGAAGCATTCAAACCCTAAATTTTCAGTCTGGCTTGCACATGCAGTCAGAAGCTAGTGGGAGACAGTTTTCTTTTTAATGCAGAAAAGAGGACAAGCTCCTACTGTAAGTATTTTAATCTCTTTTATTTTTTAAGGTGAGAACTGTATTATCTCTAGCAGTGTTCTGGGGTTAGCAATGTGCCTTAGAGTAAATGGACCTGTCTTGCTCAACAACATTTGTTTGCAGTATTTCATTCTAATTAAAACTAAATTGTGGGAAATGCAAAAAAAAAAGTACATTGCAAACAATGCTGCATAGGCAGAAAATAGCCTGGAGGTGATTTAAAACCATTACAGCAGAAAAAACATATGAGCCTATGAGAGCTAGCTGCTGTATTCTCTTCTCTTCGGCTACATGGAGTTTAGTGACAGAGGGGTTGAAGCTTTCTCTCCGTGACTATTTCTGCTTTCTTCTCTGGGAATTTAGGATTGTGTTCCAACACTTAAACCAAATAGAATCACAAATAAGCTTTCCTCTGCTACTGTATGCTCACATGGCCCAGTGAAGAAAGGGCAGAAAGGAGCAAGCTGCTAAGCAAATCGATTTGGCAGCTAGTTCCTTTGTGGGCGATCAGTGAAAGCGTCAGGAATGTACCAGACTGGTAGCTTCTTACACCATCATAGCAAAGAGCTGTTCAGAATCTCAGCAAGACCCTTTAACTATAATAGTATAACAGTTGGCCTTAAAAATGTACTCTGGACTGAAGCTTGATCATAATAACAATAATAGTTGGTATTTATGTAGCATGTTAGAGCTTTGCAAAGTTGTACAGATGTTAATTAAGTCTTTGTATTTAGCAGTAAAAGATTACCGGTTCTCCTGTATACAGTCTAAGCTCCTCCGTGCCTCATACTTATTTGTTCCCCCTCACCTCCTCTTCCAAAAGGGGCTGTTTTGAGTGTTTTTCTTCAACCCTTTCTAAACTCTAAACTCTTCTCTGCCATTGTAACCTCAGTTGGATAGAGGATATTTGATTTATTGAAATATACTGTCCTTTGTTCACACAAATCTCCTGATAATTACAATAGGGATGCCTCATACTAACACATGCACACAAGTACTACCTCTTCCCTTTCTAGCTCAGCTCTCAAACAATTTCGTTATGCAGCATGCCAAGGCCAATCTTTCAGCCCCTTAGTGATCCCGTAAGACCTGATCATAAACAGTTGATATCACTGTTTAATCTGTTATCTTCCTATGCAATATGAATGTTTTTAAAATGCAGAAGTTTTCTGGTTTCTCTCACAGTTTTGTAATTTACTAATGGTGTCTTCTTTCCAAATAAATCCTTCTGTTAGAAATTCGTACTGCTTGTCATTCGTATAAAAGTTCAAAAGTTCTCGGTTTATTGACTTTATTAAATCAAGACACAATTTGTTACTTTAATGAAGGATAAATATCTCCTTAAGGAATAGCTTTCAGATCTCTATTATTTCTCTGCATTGTAATGAATGGAAAATGGGAGTCAGGGAAACATCCCAGCATGTGGCAATCTGTGGGGCTGCTCACTTGTGAGTTATGTGAGAGATGCGGATTTATTTCATTTTTACTTTGCTTTTCTATGGAGTTCCTTTCCAAAGCACATGAATGATGTTCGTTCATGTTTTTAATCTTTGCAAGTCTGCTGTTTGGTGAATCATTATGATTTTTCCATTTTTATAGACGAAAAATTAAAGCATAGCAAGATTATGTGACTTGTCAGAAGTAGTACAAGAAATCTGTGATGGAACTGAGGGTAGAATCGGGTAGAATCCCGAACCAGTGACTACAATGTCTTCCTTCTTGGCTTTGAGAGGACAGGGAACCACTGGCCTGTGTACATATACCAGTCAGGATTAGCATGTAGCCACATGCTGTTCATCTCTCTGYCATTCAAAAAACATGATTGTTCCTTCTCTCTTTCTCTCTATTTTTATTTTTTACAGAAGTATCTACCTCTTGCGCTATAGAAACATGTAATGATAGGTAATTACCAAGGAAACCCCTTGTTATTTTTTCATTTCTTTAGCAATTACATAGCTCTCGCTCTGTCTAAAATGAAACCTTTTCCTCCTACTTATGAATTGATAAAACAGGAAGTGTTAACTGTATGTGTCACTTGCTTGGTGCTATATTCACTGGGACAGTAATTCAAAGAACTGGATTAATGAGCACTAGCTACCTTGAAATAGCTCTAAAACCATTTTGTTCTCAACTTGCAATACACTGCACATAAATTAAATTAAACCCATTTACTCGGAACAGGGACATACTGAGGAAAGCCCAGAGTGACCTAAATACTTGCAATTATAGCACGATTTTAATCTCCAAAAGCTAGGAAGTTCAGAATCAGTGCATCAGTGTTACTCTTCTTCTATCTTTCCTTTGCCTTAGGTTTCCAAAAGGTGGATAAGAGCACTGTGTAAACTGATATACTTTGTCTGCTTGTCTGCTCAAGTTATAAGGAATTGCAACTAGTGTTCTCCAAAGTCTATACTGTGGAATCACTGTAGTAGTTTTGATGTGACTTGATAAAAATGGGAATTAATTGTATAACCTTTACGTATGCATACAACCATTGCATGATTTAATATACACTATCCCAGACTGAGAATATGTTGCCCCTGCCTGCCGGTATCCAAATGCACGTTGCCACCCTACTCTTACGTGTGGTTTTTATTTTTTATTTTTTTTCTTACATGCATCCATCAGTAATGTGATGAACACGATGCAGAATTACCACATCCAGGTCCACATCTCTGCCTTCAAGTTAGTGAAAGATCATATCAATTTTTTTGTCCTTTTAACTTTACTAAGACAACAATTACATCTACTTAAGTAGATACAGAGAAGCATGGTGGACTCTGTATTGACAGCCAGCATACAGCTGTCCTTCATTTAACTTTTTAAGGTATCATACCATCCAGCTAGTAGTTGCCATTGTTCTTCTGGAGGGCCAGTGAGCATAAAATTGCAGATGAGTTGATATTTTTGTTTCCTTATCCCTATGTTGTTTATATGATCAGGAGTCATAGGGAGGTAGCATAGTTTCTCTGCTGAGATGTGTTATGGTGTCTGGTTAGATAATCAGTGTGAGGAAAGAGGAGGAGGAAATTGAATATCCATGTACAAACAGCATAATTTAAGTTACTGGAAGAAAAGATTCCCAGCCATTTCAGAGTACAGCTTTGGCTTGATCTTAAGCATCAGTTACTGTGCTGGATGACTGTTCCTGGAATTTTATCTGGTGAAGTAGCAAAGCTATATATATATTTTTTATTTCCTCTTATAACTTGCCAGGAATGTGGAACAAGGACAAGAGAAATGCAGCTAAATAAATTCTTTGTCTGTATGCACAAATGAGGGGTTTGTTGTAATTTCTGCTTTGTTTTTCACATCCAGCTGGAAAGTGGGATCTATTTGAGAATAAAACATTCATAAATCCAAAACTCTAGGGAGAATTTCTGTTGGAGAGGGTAGGCAGGAGGCCTCGCTCTGGTCTCATCTATCCATGCCTGGAAAAATCATCAGTGACCTTAATGCTAGCTAGTGGAAGAAAGGAATTATTTTGATCAGTGTTGAGAATTACACAGAGTCCTGCAATAGCTGATCTGGAGTTTGGCAGTTCTGTTGGGATGGTTTAAGAAGCTGAGTTGATGGTCATACACTTTTAATTCACGGCTAGTTGGAACTTTCTTCACTTAGACCATTTCTAGTGTAATTTACTTATCTTTGTAACAATGCAGGGTATTTATTTATGGACCAATAAGTATCTATTTTAGAGAATTATGGAAAAGGCACTTAGGAAATAAGCAAGAAAAGTCTTGAACACAAAAACAAGAACGTGAGGTCCTGTCTTGCTGCTGTAACCACAGGTAAAGTAACTTTATCTTTGGGAGATGCAAGGGAGTTTCTGTTGGCTGTGTGTTTCCTTCAGAGACCACAAAGAGGAAGGGAGAGGAACTGGCTCTGTGCAACAGTTGTTTATACTGTAGAGGAGGGGAACCATGTGCACTATAAAGAAGATTCTCATTTGATCTCATGTAAAAGCTTTCTGCTGAGATTTTTAGAAATCTTACAAAGGAGTTTCTTATGAGGCAATCTTAGCACGATGACGATGCTGAAGATGTGACCATTAAGTTTTATCAGAATCACTGACGATTAAATCCTAAAACTGATGTTTTGTTTTTCTGGTAACTGATATTTCTTCTGTTGACCAACTATGTGATCTTAGGCCTTTATTTCCGGGTATTGTTTTAAATCTAAAAATTATATACATTTTAATATGTTAGAAAAAGCACCTTGATTTTTATTTGCTTAGCTGTATTATTATTCTACACTTTTCTGAGCCCTGCAAAGGTTTTTTGTTGTTGTTGTTTGGGGTTTTTTTGTGTGTGTTAAAAAAACGTTGCCTAAGGCACCCACAAAACCTGTAGAATTTGCCTGGCTGTAGCATGCAGTCTGGACATAAAAATTTCCAAGTAATGTCTTGTCTCATGGTAGTTTACCAGCAAAACATGAAAATTCAGCTGCAAATGAGATGGGAAAGCAAGTCTACTGAGGTAGACCAGAGGAAAAGGCTTCTCAGTGTTTGAGGTCAGGTTTAAAATTGATTCTCTGTTTCTGTGGTCAGCAAAAGTAAGAGGAGCATTAGGGATGAGGTGGTGAGAAATAGCCATATCTTGTTAGTTTATTTTGGATTGACGCTGGATGGAAGACAGTGGTCTGGCTTGTAATATTTTTTTTTTCAGTCCAGTTCTGATGAAAGTTAAACTTTATACCTGCAAAAATCTAGCAAGTGTTACGGATGATGGTTACTTTGAGATAGACTCAAAGACAATCAGAAAACAAGATAATGGAAACTGGAGGAAAAAGAGGATGTGTTAGATACAGAAATACTACACATTGAGTTAAAAGAACAGAGGCTCAAAAGTAGCTGTTAAAGATGAGGAAAAGAGAGTAAAAGAAAGTGGGTTTTTTTTTGTTTGTTTGTTTTTTTTTTTGTTTTTTTTTTTAATTGTTGTTCCAGTATGATTTTTACATAGGTTTTAATCTGTACTATCTACTTTCAAATTGGCAATTACTATGTTGGACTATCAGCTTCCCTGCTTTGTGACCCTGGCTTGATTCCTGATATCAGCTAAGAAATCAAGATAAGTCACATGGAAGCATCTGTCAACCATAAAAACTGTTGTTTAAAATGAATTGATGTGAAAGGCAGCAAAGAATTCTATTTCAACACTAATGGCTATGCTGCCATACAGCTTCCAACACTCCAGTAGGAAATGCTTTATTGCTTTATGGCTTACTGAACTTGTTAGGTATTTCTCTGTTCCAGTTGATAATTTGTCTAAAAATAGCAGAGCTTGATTCAAATTTTAAATGACAAAAATCCAGAAGAGAATCATGCTTTGATTTAATGTGGATGTGTAGTATGGGTTCTGGAATAGTCTAACCCTTCAATGTAGGTGAATTGCAGGAAAATGGCACTGGGAACTGTTTTTATTAACCTGCCAAAGTCACAGACTTCTGTCCTCTGAGAGTCCTATCTGCAATACTGGTACTTCTGATCACATTTTTTCAGAAATGCTGGGCATTTACAGGTCTCAGTGAACCTGCCATCTGCTATATTGCTCTCCAGACCTAGTAATGAGTTTTCATATTTTCTGTTTGTTTGTTTTCCCAAAGCAACTTGAATGATTCTGCTTTAATCTGACTGCCTGTTGAGAGAGTAGTATTACACAGACATGAGCACCAAAATATAATTTATGCAAAGTACAGATGGTATGGATACATTCTGTCTTCAACAGCCAAAAAATAATTTTCCTATGTAATTTCATTTCTGCAAGTATGTTAATGATTTTTATTAACTTGATAGAGTAACTGCTAGTTTTTCTGACCTTGAATTAATATGACTTGTCATCACTTAAGATCAACCTATGTACTCTTTTTACTTACTCAGAGTAAAATAGCCTTTAATACTCAGCAGAATGTGTTTCTTAGAAGTGGAAGTGTTGTACAAGATTGGTATGTTAAACCTTTGGTGGATAGCCAAGCCTTGAGAGCCAAGAAACCTAGCGTTATTTCTGCTGATGACTGCCCATGAGATTTAGGGTAAATTCTCAGACCAGTTTTACTAGCTAGAAAATGGGAATAATTCCAGGCTGGTTCTAAAGATTTTTATTAATAAATGCTTATTTCTTCTAATAAAGAAATGTCTAAGTTCTTAAATAAAACAATAATATTTCAAATAAAATGGGTGGTCTTCCCACTATGCCAGCTTTTATGCTGGCTGCTAAAATAGTCCCCATTGGAGTTTTCCAAATACCCTAAAAATGCCAGTGAGAAAGGATGAGTTATATATCATGGCCTGAATCTTTAAAGGACTGTGACTCAGATATCTGCAGGGAATTCAGAGGATTGCTGAGAAGAAAAAGCTTTGTCAGGACCAGCTTTCCATTTTTATAAACTCTCCAACAAACTCCCATTTGCTGCACCTAATTCAGAAGAGATAGGTATTCAAACACCAACAGTTTCGAGTTTAAAAATAACACATGCAGTCTCATTCTGAAGTTTGCTCCAAGTAGAATTGATTTTGCTGCTTTGAAACATGTTCTTGGCATGAACTCCAATTTACTTCAGCATGGGACTGCTTCTTATCTTCAATTTATAAATGTTTTCGGAGTACAGCTCCAAGCAGAGTATGCTACAGTGATTTAATTGTTGCCCACTATTGACCTGCTCTTGCTGATGCAACGGAAAGGCTTTGAATTTTGGGAGTGTGACATTCTGCTTGCTTCCTAAGGAAAGTTCCCTGTGAAATGTGAAGAAAGAAATGAGAAGCAGAATCATATTGCTCCAGGTATTGCTTATAGACTCATCTTCAGGGAGACTGAACACAAGCATGTTTCAACTGAAGCATATTGTGGCATAATGAGTATAAAACTAGGGATTTTGTCATTGTATTTGCAAAAAACAGCTTGACTGCATCTCTTGTGAAAAGCTTTTTTTTCTGCTGTTTTCTCTCTTTCAGATTTCTCTGTCAGTATCCTAGAAATCAAGTCATAATCTCTCTGGGCTCCTTTTAGAAGGAGATGCTGATATCTATTGTAAATATAGTAGGTTTACTTCGATCAGCGTATTCTAAAGCCACTGGGAGCCATTACCTGTTGGCAGCTTCACAGATACAGAAGTGCAGGATTTGGAATATCATGTACAAAAGCATGTTGAACAATAGTCTCTGTCACAGTAATTACGATGTGAATACGTATATGCGACCTTTGTCCTGACCTGTGAAAGGGACAATTCTCAAGATCCATTCAGCTGTGATAAAAACTTAATGGTGATCCTGTTCCCAAGCTGTTATTCAGGATGATTTGTGACAGTGATTGGCTACTTTCAAAGCGATTTCTACAASCTCAGAAGGATGGTCTCTGCAAGCCGATGTTCTCAACCTCACCCTGAAAAATGCTGTCAAGGAAGCAGAGGCTGCCGTGTAGTGTTTGTACTGCTCAGACAAACTGCTGCCTAGTTTAAGATTTGGGACAATTCAAGGTTTTGTCTTTTAACCTGAATGTCTTCAGAATAGCCATCTGTTACCTGTGGCTTCTATTAGTAGCACTCAATCCCTTACACTGTTTCTTTTTTCAGCGTATTTGTTTCTCCACAAATATTTTCCTTTTTTATCTTTCCAGACTTGAAAATTATTTTAGTTTTTAATCATTCACCTATACCAAATGGTGGGCTTGAGCCAACTGGATAAAAGCTGCATAAGACAGTTTCTTTTATACAAACTATTACAAACTCTGCCCACACATACTGTTTCTATGCAAGRATCAGAGAAACTTTTTTTTTTYCTTAATGTCCTATTTCCTAAATGCTAACTGACTGCTGCTGTTTTATGTATCTAAGCTAATACTTTGCTTGACAGTTCATTGCTGACTAGACAGCTAAGCCCCTCAATGCGTAATGAGCCGTTCCGTGGTACGTAACTTCTGGGGGTTTCCGTCATTCCAACCACCTGCGGCTTCACTGAAGCTTTGTTTGTTTGTTTTCTTGTAATATGGTAAATTAAATTTGGAGGAGAAGAAAAACTGGTGTTGATTGTGTGACTATATTTCCTGCCCTCAGCAAAAAATAGCAGGACATTATTTCCTCTTGGAGAGCAGTTTTATTTTGTGCTCCTCCTGAAGCAGTACTTCTAATAACTCAGATTTGTGTCACTGAGGAATGAAAGCAGCTTAAGATGTCTGTGACCTGCCTTTATTCTTTGAAGTACATATAAGGCTTGTGAAAAGTATTGGAGTCCCGCTTCAGAGATTTAAAACCTTTTACCTACAGCGCAGGTTCAGGTTAGCCAATTATATGAGAAGCCTTTCCTCCGTATTTTATAGATGATTATTCATATATAAATACATGGAAAACCAATAAACAATTTTGGTTTGATCTGTTTGATATGGCAAAATATTATTAAATCTACATGGCACATAATTCAGCTATCGTTCCATGATAAAGTCACTTTACTTCAGGCTTCTGGCTGCGTTTTTTGAGGTTTACTTTAGCACTATCTCCTTTTACATCTAATATTATGGTATAATGAACCTACCACTCCACTGGAACTCTATAATGCCATGGACGACTCAAGATTAAATTCTTCTGGATATCAAGAAAAAGCATCTGTGCAGTTCACAGCAGGAAAGTATGAGATACAGGAATGTATGAGATATAGTTATGAAGAAATCCAGAGAGAATAATGAGGCAAAAATATGTGTGCAGCCACTGGATCTGTAAAACCCCAAATCTGCATAATTTGGAGATCTAATCAGTGAGATAGTTTGCATGTGCAGTTGCTTGGTCATTCATATAATTACTGTGAACCATATGTCCATTAAAAAAAAATTTTATTAAATATATGTAAAGCATCAAAGATTGTTAAGGTAAATCATGAACTGTGGGAATGCTAAATGAATGTTATTGTGATACAATTTACATAATCTGTCAATGCTTTAAAAAAAGAGTCAAGTGATCACAATCCTCAACAAAGGCTGTGAAGCTTTCTCCTCTAATAAGATCAGGTGTTGGCCCCATACAGTATGTGTTGAGAATTTTAATGAATTAATGAATATACTTAGTAAAAATAAATAAATAAATGTTGCTAGTTATTAGGAGCTGACAGGTTAGAACTGCGGAGAAAGCAGACAGCCATTCCTGCAAATGCACCAAGGCTAAATACAGGGAATGTCACTTGCTCCCTTTGTTCTCTGCAGAACGGCAGCAGAGCACTTGACGTTCCCCTGTGCCTCTGTGCAGCAAACCCCTTCGTAAACAGACCTCCGTGGCACCTGGAAGGGGCTGTCAGATCTCACTATGAGTTGGCCCCAGACAGATTTGTTTCCCATGAGTTCAGCGAGTGTTCTTATTTGAGAATGTGAAATAACATGTAAAGCAAATTGTGAGATTAAAAAAAAAATGTAATCAAAGCCCTTCTACTCATTCAGCCAGGAAGAAATTTTGATTTTTGTGTCTCTGTCAAAAGATATCCAAGTTCACACTGGTCTATTTGGACTCTTAGGTGATAAAACAATATATTTACTTATATTTAGTCCGTTCCCCTAGCGGAGACAGCTAGGTTGATCTCTTTGTTTGTTTTGCTCACCTGTCTAACAGTCAAGAAACAAATTAGCTCTTGCCTATGTGAGACTGATAGGCAGCTACATCCTGTGTCTATTTTAGAAAATGAGGCTGCAGAACAAAAATGTTGATCATACTGAAGTGGGGGAAGGGAGGAGACATCAGGCAATCTCCACCCCCTGCACTCCCACTCCAGCAGTGGCTGGGGAGACCTATAAAAAACAAATTATTTATTTTACTCTGGTTTGAATGAGGCCATGGCTGCTGAAAGTTTATAGATTTAGATCTATAAGAGTTGAGCTAGGTATTTATCTAGCAGCAGTCTACCTACTGAGGGAAATGGACTAGCTGTTCTGGCTGGCAAATGGAATTTATTCATCTAAATCCAAAAAAAAGAAATTTGCTTCTATTTACTGATTCTTGGCAGGATTTATCTGTTGCATAAGCTTATCTCTGAGGAATACTGAATCTACTTTTTTTTCTTTGCAAGGAAGTTGATGTTTTTTACCATGTTTTGTAAATCTTGGTATTGTGAAACACCTTTTTATCCCTGTAGCAACAACAGTTGCTACTTCTCTAGAAAAATTTGATAAAGATGCAACATTTTCCATACAACAAGGAAACTTGCTTCTCATATGACTTTTTTAGAAGTGAATGCTATTTCAGTTGAAGATGCTGGATCTGAGAGTAAGAGAGGTAGTTTTCTTTTTYYYYCCCCCAAGGATGTCTTGAATGCTGTGGATCTTTGCACTTAAATGTTCTCAGTGATTCTTTTGTTGTGCTTCAGYATTTGTGGGTGTTCTGCATGTGGCTGATAAGAGGTCTCTGACTTACACGGTACTTGCGCTTCCTAARGTTGTTAAAATCTAGAATTTCTATGCTATAGACACTTGTCTGTTAGTGCATAAACAAACTAATTTAGTATTAGAATAGGTAAGGGACAGTTCTAAACTACTGATGATTTCTGTTTGTTCCTGACCTGACCTGAACCTGTCATGACCACACTTCTGTGTCTTCAGGCAGTACAGTCCACAGCTTCTAAGTATGGGTGAAAAACTTCTGCTTAAGTGTTTTCCTTCACAGGAAAAACAAAAATGGAAAGAAATCTAGATTCTGAATTTAAAATGTACTGCTGTTTAAAACATTTGGTGACTTGGAATTTGACTTTAAAGTATCTTTAATTAGGGTATGTGCTTTTAGTGGGGGACCCAAGCATGCATTGTTACACCKTATTTATATGAAACAGATAATATATTGAGGGAGTCCTTTTCCATTGCAAAAAGTCATCATTTTGTCCTGTAGTGCCATACTGTTGAACCAAATGGGCGAGACCCATTTTGTGAGTCTGAAGCTGTTATATTAAGAATAAGGAAGATGATGCTTGCATTTATACCTCTTTTCAGTCTGAAAGAAGCAATTTCTTTGCATAACGTGGAACAGATTGCAGGTTCCTCACTTCCCTTTTTAATATTGGAATTACAGTTGCAGTTGATTGAATGTGTCAGCAAAAATCACTGTTCCCTCTGCATTGTTTCATGTTATCAGTCAGTATTAAAAATCTAAGTGGCTACAGTTCACTTTGTAGGATTCTCCAGGCTGGGTTTTGTAAAAGTTTAAAAGTGGAAAGAAAGTTTAGTTTGTCCTTTTTAGCCCTTTAAACTGTTGCCAGATATCTCTGGTTCTCTATTTAGTGTCCTGCTGCTATGAAGTCTATTTTTTCATACTTTTTTTTTTTCTTAAGTAATCTGCAGATTGAATTATCTGGAAAGAAAATGAAGAGCACTGCCAGGCCTTGGAGTGCAATGGCAAAGCAAGGGAGTCATGGAGTTGACCGAGCAAAATCACTTTCCACCACCTCAGCAGGAATGAAGACCTCCAAGTCCTCAACTTCGCTTGCCTTTGAATCTCGGCTTACCAAGGTACTAACCAGTGACAACTGCGCAAGCAGTGCAGCCTGGTTCCAGGCTAAAGCTTTGTTTAGTCCTGGAACATCATGACACTTTGAGGTTTGGAGTGGGCTCAGCCACTTTGTTAACCACAGAGAGATTATAGTGTAGTGTGCTGTATATTAGACTTAGGTATATTTCTGAAAATACCTTGTACGTGGTAGAGGAGATACTGTATGTATACAAGGCATGAGTGGGTTCTGTTTCAGTCTGTGTGCCAAGGAATTTCCCTAACTTTGAAGACTGAGAAAAATAAATGACATTCTTAGCTCAACTGATAATAACACATGTAAAGAAATTTAAAGAGATTTATTAATGGACATATACAATTCCTAAAAATCTGTACTTCTCTTCCACCAAGGCAAAATATATTAGCAAAAAAATTCCATGCAAAAGAACACAAGCATTGTATGAAGCCTGTTTTTCCATGTAGACATCTTTCAAAAATAGCAGCAACTTCTGCCAAAGTAGTATTTTTAAGAAAATAGACTAATACATCTGAAATGCTGCTGTATCTGTATGCTTGTAGCCAGCAAACAAAAATAACCTTGTGGTCGAAATACAAACCAAGATAATGGTGGTGAAAGAGAGTATAGGCTTTCTGTTTATAACTCTTTTCAATAGTAAAGCTTGGTATACAATACATAACAAGGTACAACGTTTTAATCAACAGGAAATCTAATGATGATTATTTTTCACAGCTTCTCAAGCACAGGATTAATTTACTTAACTTGCTTTCCAGGCTCCCGGATGCTCCAAGCATCTTATCAATAGGATATTTCAGCTTGGGGCTCCAGGCAAGTTATGGTTGTCATTGAAGTRTTTGCTGTATGGGTGAGGCAAGCATCTCTGAGGGAACACTCTTGAAGTGGCTGATGCAGGAAAGCTAGGGAAGCTGTTATGGTTGATTTGTATATGATGTTAAATGTAGAGGGTTGTCTTTCTAGTTACAGCTAAGGTCTTCACATTCTTGTTCATCTGCAAAGGCAGGATCATCAGAGTAGCCTTTCTGAAGAAACAGATTTAGAAAGAGGTAGCACCGTTTCTGCTGTGAAAGAGAGCATATTGAAAAGGCCACTTTAGAGAGGCTCTAGAGGGCCTTTTCTAAAGATCTAAAAATCAGATTGTTCTGTTTTGCTTCTAAGGGTGAGCTGGCAAAAGCTCTGCCAGAAGGCAAAGCTGTCTGGCTTTCTGGAGCAGATCAACACTTTGGCTGTTGCAACTTACATGCTCCAGGGTCCAGGAAACCACAGACTGAGTCAGAGGAAGAGATGAAAGGGAGAAAGAATTSGAGTCAAGAGAGAGATTTCATTTTGCTTAAAGATTTTTACATTCAGGAACCACTAAATGTGGAGTATTCTCTTTTCATGTAACTTGAGCAGTGGTTTTCAGCCTGTGGTTCGTTGGACCCTCTGGGCGTCACTGGACAGCTTCTAAGGAAGTGGGTTTTGATCTGTGGAAACAGTTAAACTGAAAAACATTGAAAAGCACTGCTCTAAAGAGACTCCACAGAGCCTTGGTCTTTTAAAATGCTTAAAATATTTCTCTTCAGGGTAGTAATTAGAGGYTGTTATGGAGGTACACAAATGGGGAAGCAGCTGACCAAATTCTGAGACAAATTACTTCTTCCACTTGGTGATGCAACATCATTTCAGTGTCTCTGTGTGTTCATGGTGCTTGAATACCACTGACTTACYGAGTACATGCTTAAAGTAAGCCTGGATTTACCTCCCATAAAACCGCACAGAACAATGGTCCCTTGATTTGTCACATACAATAAACCTCACGAAGCAAATTATAGTGTTATCAGCTAATATTTTGGAGGAAAAAAGTCCTGTAAAATATCCAGTAAAGCAGACATTTTTCCTTCTTCCAAATTTACAAAATATATCAGTATTATATGTAATAATCTTTAGAATTCTGCAAAATTCTGAGCAAYTGTGTGTTTCTCTGCTGTGAATGGTTTACTTGGTGGTCACATGAACAAAAAACTTTTTTGTGAATAGATAGCATTAGCTCCCACTATAACATCATTCGTTGCTTTTCAATAAACAAAGACACTAAATAGCAGWAATTATGCCATGTTTAAGAAGAGGGATTTCCCATTGATAATTGTGTAAGATCTTGTACTGGCTACTCTTTCATTTTAGTGCAGCAGCCTTACCTCCTCAGCTGAATGATTTTAGGGTTTTGGCTTGGTCCCCAGCGTGTTCTTTGTGCATATCACAAAGGCCAGTTTATGATGCCACAAAGTTTGGTGATTCTTGTTTGGCAGAAATACAGGAAGGAGTTGGCAGGCACTTGTTACTGCAATAGCTCAGACCTCCCATAAGAAGATCTGAGGTCACCATTAGGGCAAAACAGCACGATCCTAAATGAGGAATGAAAAAGCAGGAGATCCAGTTAGGACTGATATTTTTTAGTGACAGACAGATTAAGTGAGGGGCTAGTTATTTCCTGCTTTGATGTACTCTGTGTGTTGGGCTCTACAGCTGGCATTTGTGCACAGAGGCCTAAATACCTTAGTAAATGTAATCCAGTTGTGAAATATGATGACTGCYGTTCAGAGCAATATCTGAGAAGCATAAGTTGCCAACAGTCTATTCCTGTAGACTATTTTCTTCTGCCTTCTCAGCTGTTTGCATTTTTGTGATTCACCATCAGGCCTGTACTGTCTCTTAGCCAGCTTCATGGAAATCTACAATGCTATACAAAACTCCTCTTTCTTAGTTCTCCTTCTATTTCTTTCAATTTTGTATTAGTGGTATGAAATTTTTAGTATGTAAGAACAGTATATAGGAAGTCAAATTCATATATGAATGTACTGGGACAATTATGCCTTCTGAGTGTTYGAGTTAAATTTATTAAATTTCATTTCTTTCTTGGCCAATGGGATGTTATCAAGTGTCTTGGTCCAAAGAGAGAAAAATACAGCTGCTCGTTGATGCTAAGGTGAGGGGGGGAGCTCTCTTAATTGGCAGAAGGACATTCTGCYCCTTTAAAATCATAGGAAATAATATCTAAATACTGTTGCTAAAGAAATATTTCCGTTGGATGATTTTTCTGAAAATGTTCCTTTTCTCCCAGAATCTTGGCATTTTTTTTCTTCATCATCATACTCTAATGAATTAGCTGATGGGTCTAGCCAAGATCTTAATCTTTTGCTCACAAAATCTCTTTCTTACAGCTGAAGAGRGCAAGCAGTGATGATATGCTTACAAAACCGGGGATGACAACAGCTTCTGGAGTCTCTAGACTGAAGAAGACTATTACAACTGGTGCAATTTCTGAGCTTGCTGAGAGTCGACTGAAGCCCAGCACAGGTAGATACAAAGATACTGGAAGACAGTGTACTTTATACAAAATTTGCTGTAAGTGTCACTTGGTTTGCCAGAAACCTAGCTGAGTTTTCCATATCATCTATCTTGTAGCACAGCAAACCTTCCTACTGTAATATTCAGCATCTCAGAAGACATGCACTGTACTTTGTAGGCTGGCTTTTCAGTGTATTCTATGCCCCTCAAGTGATCTACCACAGGATTAAAGATAAGAAAGGGCAGAAGCTTTCCCAAATTTGGTCTCAACAGAAGACTTGGCTAGTCTGCAGTGACTAGTCATTAGCAAAATTAAACTATTCCTCTAAAAAAAGGAGGTTTTCCTATATTAGAGAATATTCTTCAATTTTAATCTTATAAAGCTTTCCAAAAAAAGTAAATCATTTGTCTTTTAGGAAAAAGGCAACAGAAAAAAWTAGAGGGAAAAGTATGAAGATAGCAGAAACATAGTTTTCCCTGTTCTGTATGCCTTTGTTGTCTGATTTTAATTCATTATATACATTGTCTTATTGACTTCAGATTTGAAGGTCATTTTTGTTACTTAACAATGAAATAAAGATCTGTAAATGCCACCAATTCATAGCAAGTATGTTGTAAATTTGTATAGTAGGCAGAATCTTTTTCTTGACTTCCAGCAGACAGAGGATTGGAAATGACCTCTGCATCATTAAATTCAATTTTCTGTTAGTTTCCTAGAAAGAAATTCATTAAGTCCCCCCTTCAGATTCCTGTATTTCGGGCCAGTTGCACATTGTTTCTCCAGCAGTGAGGGAGTAAAGGCACGATAACTCCTGTCAGTGCAGCTCAGGAACTCTTTAAGCTGCCGGAGGTTTCTAGGAGCCGTTCGGGAGCGGAGCGGCCCGGCCTGAGCTGAGCGGCCCGCGGCCCAGCCCGGCCGAGTCCCCGAGCGGCCACGCGGTGGCGCTGGCGGCCCGGCCCGGCCTGAGCGCGCCCGTAGCAGGGGTGACGTTAGTGGGACCCAGCTCACTGCCTGGCACTGCAAACCACCAGTCACAGAGCGGCCTTCTTAATGTTCGCTGCATATCAATAGAATATTCTCTTCTCCCTCTGCTGCTTGAGCAGCACAGTTACCCTGCTGTCCGGGCACCACCGCAGACAAAAGGAAAAAGAGCCAACCCGAGCATCTTCATGTAGAGTCCGTGTTCCTAAGCTACTTCTTGGCATGCTCTCTCCCTCAGCGTTAGCCCCCTCAGCTTCTTCCCATTGGTTTCAGCTCTAAGCTTGTTTCTAAAGGCAGAGACACCATCTGCATACCAAGGGCTTCTGTGCAAACAGTCTGCTTTCCCCCAGGAGCTCAGCAAATGCTTGCTTTTGTCTGCTCTCTGGTGGCATTTCCAAGGGAATGTGAGATCTTATTAAATTTGACCATGACCTCCATAATTGTCACAGCCTCTGCAGGCTATGGTGTGCAAGCAAGGAACAGAGCTATGTTACTGACCAGAAACAGATTAAAAAAAAAAAATCTTTATATACTTTCCCCCACCACACATGTACACGCATGCACCAGCTAAGTGGTGCATATTGTAACAGTATAAATGATTCATAGTAATGTAAATACAGATCCTGTTGTGCAGTTAATCTGGGTCTAGATAATCAAATATAATAATGTTTAGTTGCATCCAAAGGCATTCAAGATTCATCAGCCAATAAAGAGCCATAATATTGGCAAAAGATGCTTGGGGAGGGGCAATGAGAGGAGAAGAAAATCTGTTCAGATGATGCAGCATAGGATCCTGGGAATGCAGCCAGAGAAATAGCACTGTAGGGAGTCCAGAATGGGATACACTTGTCAGATATAAAAATAAAAGCACTGGAATAGAGAGCCCCCTTCTGCATGCACGTATAATTGGGAGTGGGGAGGAATAAGATTTATGATGATTACTATTTTAAAYACAAAGGGTAGAATGCTTTATGGAGGTCAAGTTACATTTGGATACTATTTTGCCAACTTAAATTACATCATTAGGACTCATATATTCCTTTGCATTAACATGTATAGAAGTATGAATGATAATATTAATGCTGAGCAAAATAATACAAGTATGGGGCTATGTATATTGCACAGATAAGCAGTAAGTATAGATGTGTTATTCCTCTAAAATTCCTTTCRGTCTAGAACTGGCCCAGATCTTATAGGTGCTATCTACAGATATACATGTGCTGAATATCTGAATTTTCACAGTTGTTCCATAWGCCAAAGGGATGCTTAGAAATCACTATCATGGCCACTGAAAGGTGCTAGATAGTAGGACAGAAGATGTTCCTGGGAACATCAAGTAGAGAGAACAGCAGAGGCAGTTACCRTGCTTTATTGAAATGGCATTCCAGGTAGTCTCTGGTTGTGATCAAGACTAAGCTGCAACACTAACTGACTGTGGAACTGATCTAACCAAGAATATTCCTGTAGCTGGAAAATACAGATGTTTGTGTGCACAGCCAACTGTGCAGATCTTGGAATTTTATTCTGAAACCACTCTCTGGCTTCTCCAGTCGCCTTCAATGGTTCTGCCTTTTTGTTTCATGTATTAGCTGGAGACGTTATAGGGTTTCCTCCCGCCCTTTTCTGCTTGTTAACATTGAGCTTTYTTTGTTATCCAACTGAGTGACTTGATTATTTTACTGAAAGGATAGTATATTAGTTCCAGCTACATTCTAGAGGCACTCAGTTGGTATTGTGTGAGAGAAATTAAAAGAAACAAGTTACGGGGTGGGTGGGGGGAAGCTTAGACTGCTTTCTTCTTTGGGTGTGACTGTCYGACATTTGTGTGTTGACCTTCAGTGATAGCACGTGTTCCAAATGCTGCTGCTGATAAATAATTGACACAACCTTGCTTGTTTAAAATAGGTTCGTTAGTATGCTGCCCTTGGTGGAGTTTAAGCCATTCATTCTTGCCTTTTGCTGACATACACTACCCTGTCAGCCTTGTTGGAAGCTAATGCAGTAAATCACAAGCAACTTAAAGGAGGATGAGGCCAATCTCATGTCTCTATTCTTGGCAAGTAGAGTTCAGCAAATGGAACTGGAGATGGACTTTGGCTGGAAGTTCTGTGCTGTGATGTTTGGCTTCGTAACTGCTTGGCAGTTTTGAAACTTAAAGTAATGGGAAATGACATGCAGAGAGAGTTCGCTTGGACTCAGCTTCCTTATCCACAGTGTTATATCTTTCCATGTACTGTCCTGAAGTAGCACTTTGATTTTATGTTAAAACGAAACTTACAGAGCTATTGCATTGCTTTTAATGTTCTAGCAGAAGAAAAAGAACTGGAAAAATTGCAAAACAGGAGAAAGACAAGGAAGAGATTGTTAATCTTTTAAAATGTTTATTTTTAAGGCATGTACTTGTGAAGCCATCCAATCATGAAGCCAAGTAGTAAATAAATTGTTTTACAGTGTTTAAAAAGAGAAATATCTATGTGAGTAACTAGGAATCCCTTCTTCTCCTTAAATTTCAGGATTACAGCAAATCAGAGATTTTCAGATTCTGACACTTTGAAGTTTACAAAGCAAATAACCTTAAACTCTGCTATTTCACAGTCGGAGAATTTCAAAATCCCTTATGTGATCATTTACTTTTCTTGAAGAGCATTACATGGTAGCAGCAGTATGCAGATGGAAAATTTGAGATTTAGAGAGGTGAAATTACTTGCTCAGTGAACCCTGGAGATCATGCTAAATGCTGACTCTTAGTTCTCTGTCACTCCCTACAAACTCCCAATTCAAGAACTTTCTGAAACTCCCTCAAGGCTGTCTAGTTTAATCATGTTTAATCATACTTCCTAGCTGTTATTTCATTGTCAGTAGCTATTATCTGTCAGATTTAACAACAACAAAGAAGTTATATGCTCTATGTGCAGGACATAAGGAAAAAAAAAAAAGATAGAACCAGGAAGTATAACTGGGCTGGGCAGGCACATATGCTGAAAGTATTCAGAATCCTCCAGGCATCCCCATTTCTGACAAATACATTGATTTTTATATCAAGCTCTGTCAGCTAAAATATGAAGTATCAGTTATCCTTGAAATATAAGTAACAGATAGGTGTGTTCTCTCAGAAGAAGCTCTGAGCATTTAACTGACAAGCTTAAGGTATCTCTAAAGCTTGAACTAAGTTAGARGACAGGTACTGCAGTTTTTCGCAACGGTACTAGGTGGTGTTATACCTATGGAAGCCAAGAGAAGCTAAGATGCTAGCAGGAAAGTTAGGAATGGTCTACTATGTTGTCCCATATTCCACCAGAAATGGCCCTTTGTTTTTATGCATTAAATGGGAAAATCAACAACAGACATGCTTTTTTTCAGCCAAAGCAAAAATAAAAGTATTTTGCTTTCTCTGCATGCCTGCTGAGTTGATTAAGTATAATGGTTGGAGATAGTGCTAATACGGAAATATATGAGAGGCAAACTCTAAAGAAATTGTTTCAGTCATCTCCTAGGTATCTAGCACCTAGAATCTGAACTGCAAGTTACCTGGACAAAAAGTTGACCTCAGAATGGAATATTGCCAGCAGAAGAACTGAAGCTGTACAAAGCATGTTGTTTAAGAGAGCCTAGTAAACTAAGAAGTAAAATAAAATAAAACAACCCAAGAAATTTAGCATAATCAGTGACGACTATAGAAAGACCCAAGAACAAAAGCAAATTAAGGGTTTTATGCATATTTATGTGTTAATTATATTCTGTCATGGAACAGTTTGTTTGGTTTGAATGGGCAGATTCAATGAGACTAGTTTAGCTTTAGTGCTGGGAAAGATAAGAGTCAACTTGTAAAAATTGGACAAGAAAGATTCAACTATGCTTGATTTTAGAGAGGAGTCTTCTCTTTTGTATCGTTGTATTATCTGTATCATTCAATAAGTGTATTATTTCAACGTTTCWTTTCCACAAAATCAAAAGTCCGGTACACTAGAGATTTCAGTATCCTGCACATTTATAGAATTGTCATTTCAGGGTTCCTATTTGAGAATGATATATGCAGTCTAAATAAGTTGCTGTGTTTTATTACTTTTATATTCTCTGCTAGACCAATGTTTGCCATTTTCTGATTTACAGTAACTATTTAGGTTAATGTGAAGCTAATCTAGACCAGAAGTCCTCTTTATATGGTCAGAAAATTCAAGAAAGATATTTTTCCCAATAAAGCCTTTCTAAAAATTCCTTGAAAAATCTAATTGACGGTTTAATTCTTCATAAGATGTTAATGGACTCCAATTAGGACAGAAAAAGGGAAAGTGATTCCTCTTGAAAGATGGGTCTCAGTTGACCTTGGGGCCTCTTTACCATCCCATACATCAGTTTTTGACAGGGCATGCTTTTTGTGATCTGTCACATCAAAGGAYGAGGACATAGGTTTGTGAAGAGTTGCTGCACTATGCATTCAGTCTTGTTACTCTCGTTTTTCTTGTAAAAGTTGCAGACAAGTGTGAGAGACGCTAATGAGATTGGTGTTTTCTATTTCATGAGACTCCACTAGAAACCAAACAAATGATCTAATTTGGCCTTTCCTAGGAACAATATGTATRCTTTAAAAGTTCATCTGGAAAACTAGTAGCATTTTGCTCCCCTTCCCAGGTACAACACTTAGATTTAGCATAATTCTACTTTCTCATCAAGAAAAAGAGATTCCAGCTCCAGAACTGATATACAAAGGAAAGGAAGATTCAAATTGTCTTGTCAGAGTATCATTTAAATAGTAAGAAGCACTGCAGGAATTTAACCTGCAAACCAATCTGGAAATACATATGCGCACTTACATCCATAACTCTACATGTAGCTGGACATACATATTCACATCCGCACACAAATATACCTATCTGTATGATCGTCTATAACAAGCTGCTGCAGATGCGAATCTGAACCTTTAACTCTCTGTTACTTAGCAAAACTTACTTACATAGCGAAACATTTTCTTTATCTTTGGTTTCCCTAGATGTGGAGTGTGTGAGACTAAGTTTTAGCAATATTTTTGAGGATTTCACTGACCCCTAAAGTGAATGTTCAGGAATTGATGTAGATCAGACTTTGGATTCCAGATTCCATTAATGGCATCTGATAGATTTGCATTTTATAGCAATTTATGGCATTTTCTGTCCGCTTTGAATGTTTCTACTGTGTCAGTAGTTAAAAACTTTGAGARTTAAAAAGATGATGCTGACCAAGCAGCTATCAAGTCACATTTACAAGGATATAAACTTGGAATACGTATTATAACCTGAATATTTCAAGGAAAAGGAGTTGAAATTTGCTGTTTTCTTAAATGAGTCTCCTACCTGTGAAGTTCCTCTTTTATATTCCTAGTGATTTTTTTTTCTTTGTAATGATAGCCTGCACATTCAAACGCCTATGTCCACCTCTACTGCATTTGTTGAAAAAAAACCTTCCTGTGTGATGATGTTGGTCACCATGTTAAATTAGTTCTTCTAACTCTTCTCCACTCTTTTTTCCTGTAAGTAATGGACAGTTCTGCATTTTAGAATTATTTGGAATGGGTACTGCTTTGCATGACTGTTCTTTGAGAATCTTTCTCCTTTCTGATAAATATGTTACCTCAGGAGGATATTTTAATCAGAAAAGGCACTTATTCTAGTAGGACAAAAGGATTTCACTAGCTCTTTAATGAAAAAATAGCCATGGTCTTATCGTTAAATTCTAAATGTTGATTGAAGATCTCAGTTCTATGATTCCCTGAATCGAAGGAATCTATTGATGGATGCTGTCTTTTTGTTTTGAAAGTGGCATATGAAGGTTGACTGACATAATTAATATTCTTTTGTCCTATTGTCGGAGGTATTGTATGAGCCCTCCTGCAGATTTGGGAATGGAGTCAAAACAATGTGTTTTAGTGATTGTTTATTGAGATTTCCAACACTTGATTCTGTTAAGGATAACAATTTCTTTGAGACACAATTCCTKTAAGAGGCATTAATAGACTCTGCACTCTATTCTTAAACAAGTAAGAATTGCCTTCTAAGGACAAAATTATCTCCAATATGTACTYTTTTTTTTAACTGTCCTAAACTATTGTACAATTCTCATTTACTGTATTGAATCCATATTAAAAGATTCTAAGAATTTGCATGCAACTTTTTGTTAAAACAATGTGTGAAATAAGAGACCCTTTCCTTCTGCTGTATACTCCCCTGAGAATGACTTTTCTGGCACATGTTTACCCCCTGGGATCTGAGCCAGTTAAGAGAATTCAGTGTGTGGTGGGGATACCAAAATGCTAAATCTTAAAGACTGTAATTCCTTGACTCACCAAATTAGTGACAGTTAATTGGCTCAAGCTAACACATATAGGATCCATTACAACTGTAAGCAAACTGTGAAGATCACAAAAGCCTTWCTAGGGATACCAAAACAGAAAGGAGAACATGCTTGGATAGCCCTGCAATACTATGAATCTGCGATCTCTTGGTTTGTTCGTTTTTCTTTTCAGGCTTCCTTAGTGAAGTAGTTCAGCAAAGTCAGCACAACCTTATAACTACCTGCCTTAGGTTAATTATCAGCTTTCCTTCAGCTTGTTTGAAAAGAAATGATCTTTAACACTAATTCTCTAGGCCTAAATGTATCACAGCCAAAATGCCTTGGCAGAGTGCCATTGCGTTTGCACTTAGAGAATGGGAGGGAGGGAAAGAAAGGAACGCAAAGCTGGCCTGGTCTGACAAGTATACATATTAGGAGAGGGCTTGGTATTCCTTGTGTTAATTTTTTCCGCTGTTTTTTTTTCCGGCAACTTTTGGCTTGCATTAACTTTTAATACTGTAAACTAAGAGGGGAGGGATTGACAGCCATATTTAAGATGGGTTCCCGGAAGGCTGAATTTTTGTGCCATGAACTTATTTGTGACCTCACCTAGTAACCTCACTGCAAAGATTTAGTTTTTAATGTGGTGAGAAATACTACATGTGCTTTTTCTTCTGGGTTTCAGTGCAGATGTTATAGAACGTTGTGGTGTTTGATGAACTCCTAATTCTCTGGGATCCACTACCGTGCATGATATACATGTCTCTGTAGAATTCTTATCCCTCCTACATTCACTTCATTAAAGCTGTAACATTAATGGAAGAAGTAGAGCATGGTAGTGAACACTGGTATTGATAATGTCCACACTTCACCCATTACGTTTAGTTCAATCTTGGCCAATAAGCATAGCTTCAGAGGAGAGGCTTCTGGTCTAGCCACTGGAGCATCTRTAAATTCCTTAGACCTTAGCCTTTTGAAATGACTGTCAGTGGCCTGGCCACTAGAAATCTGAGACCATTCTGTGGCATCTGCACCCATTTCCTTTAGACCATGGATTACAATTTGAACTTCCAAAAGTTGTGCTAATTATTTTGCTGTACTGTGAGACTAGGATGTGAGAAAAGGTTATACCTGGTAAATAAATCCTGTTATTTCAACAGTGACTTGAATGAGATAAATATTTCACACCTTGAGTAATTTTATTTCCCATTCTCATTAAACAGAAAAGGAGTGCTTGTGGGTTTTTTTGGCTGTCCCRTAAATGGGGACATAAATGGATATCCACAGGATAGTGGAAAGGAGTGAGTCAGCCCTTACACCTAGAAAGAATCCAGCTAATCTACTTTATGGAGATTAAATTGTTCATTCATTCATTTAATTTTGTAACTTTATTACTGAGAAGGAAAGGGAAATACTGTAAAATGCTCAGATGATAAATGGTTGTCTGAAGATTTAGCAATATGTCTGTCATGGTTGAATAGTACAATTTGTAACTTGTGCACCATGCTGGAAGTTATGCTTACCGTATTCTTTTTTCTTTTTTCCTCATGGTTTGAGCTGCAGCTCTCATAAGTGGTAATCTTTGCCTCCATGGCTTCTGCTCAGGCTAGCTGTATTTTAAAACTCACACTTTTCCTTTCATTGTGGGCTTGGCCTAGAAGTCTTTTGTTTAACATCATTATCTCTATCATGGAGCCAGAATCTTTCTGACTTGCATTTCATGCCATTGTCAAAAAGAACAGATTTACTCTTGTCACGACTCTTCCAGAGTGCTCAGATTTCAGGTGTCTGCTGTGACTCAGTTATTACATTTCATAATTACTCCAGGCTGCATCCCCCTACTGTACTGGGATCCTTTTCCACTATTCCCCTTTGTGTTAGAGAAATAGAAAGCAGGTGTTGAAATAATAAATTCTCAGTGTCAGGATTTAACAACCCAAGAGATTGTGTTGGCTAATGAAATCCCTCTGGTGAATCCTGTTGAAGAAAAGCAGAAGTCACTCTGTAGTCTATAATAACAGAAAATCTCTTTGTCTTGAAGATATGTTTCAACACCAGCTTGAGGGGATTTGTTTCTGCACTTTTGCGAAAACTGATTGGCAGGATGAACACCTGATGCAAAACTTAAGAGACTGTGAGATTACTTTTAGAAAAAGAATGCATTATCAATGATCCTTTTATACAGAATGGCTCATTCATTAAGCAAAGCATTTTATACATGGCATATCATAAGACAGAAGTCGACGGGAGTTTTGTTTAATGCCATCCAAATATAGAAAGCTATATGAAAACTTCTAGCATCATCCATAAGGTCGAGAGCAAGAACAATGAAAAATGAAAAACAAAGATTGACAGCTAACTCACCCTGTTATACTGAAGTATTAGAAAAATTTTGTTCCTATCATATTGAATCATCTCTGGATTTCTTTGATTTGAGACAATGGATTTACAACTAACTAGCTTAATTTCTGTACGTTTTATTTTCAATCTTGTTTGAGCCTAAGAAACATGTTAAGGTTTACTATTTTCTTAATTTTTTTAACCCTTTTGCTGATGTTAAGACTTCACAAAGATTATTTTGTTAATTATCCATGTAATGGAAACTAATCGCTGGAGTCATTAGAGCTCCTTTTTTCCTTGTGTACATCATGACTCTATTAGTGAGGAGTATCTTTATTCCTTCCTCTGAAGGATCGGATATGGCCACTGTCTATGGATAGGCCTGCCACATACAACTCTTTTTGCACTACAAGTCACAGTCAAAATGTTGATGATACAGATATGGTATATAGGTCATCTTTGTGGTTGTAACTTTTAAATGTAGGGGCTATCAGTTATGTTCTTTTATAGTACTTACGATGGGGAATTTTGGCGATCACTAATTTTTCAGTAAAAGTAATACACCACATTCTTTGACAAGAAGAATTAGGTTTTAATAGTATTCAGTGTATTCTGTACCTTTTTTTAATAATGTGGCTATAAACCTGCAATGTACTGATTATTTTCAGCACTAGGTGAGGGTAAGAAGATGCTCAAGCTTACCCAGGAATAGCTCCAGAGTATGTCAGAACAAATCTGATACAAAGACTCGACTTTTCAGGAAGGCTCAGGCTCACAATTGTGTTCATGTTTTTAGAAGASTTCGATCTCCATTTAAGTATCTTAGAAGTATATAACTTTTCAGAAGATGTTGAGCACTTCTCGAATTCTGCTCCTAATTCTTGTGAAAGTTAATTAGGAGTAGTCCTTAACTACACACTTCAGTGAGTCTCTACTCAACAGTGTACTTAAGCCTATGCCTAGGGGTCAGTTTGTATTCCATGGAAGTATGCATAAGGTATTGTGCTGACTGCAGCTCAAAATGAATTTTATCTTCTCTGGCAGGTGTTCAGCTGCTCTTGTCTCCACCAAGGGACCCTTTGGCCCTTCTTCATCCACAGTTGTGATTCAGTGTATTTTGTTTTTAAATCTGCTAATGTATCACATATAAAACTATCTCTCTGGCCCTTCATCTCTCTACAGGCATGTGTCTTCATTATGCAGGTATGTTGGGGCACTGAAGTCCTACTTTAGTTTCCAAGTTAAGCTCTTATCTGTGTTGGAGCTTCGTTTCTGGCTTTAGGGGAGCTCCATGAAATTGGTGTCTTTCTTTGAGCAGCCTGCAGTTTGCTCTTGCTGCCTCTGAGTGGCCTACATTGCACGTTGAGTCACTCTTGCTCTCTCTTTCTCTTCCTTTCTCCCCCTTCCTTTTATTCCAGCAGTCAGGCAGCTAATTAACTGCTCAGGCCGGCCTTCAGTGCATAATATTGTAATGAGGTAGGAGGGAGAGCCACAGCTGCTTCAGCATGAGCAGCAGGCTCTGTTCCTGGTGCCAGGAACTAGGAAGGAGCTGACTTTTTTTCCTTTTTAAGTTGACTGAAGCGTGGACGTTAAAGGCGGATAGAGGCAGATCCGTGCCTGACGCAGAGCATGAGCAGGGCGCGGAGGTGCTAGAAGAGCCTGGGMAAGAGCCGGAGAGTGTGCCGAAGATGGGCAACCAGCCTGGGCGAGTGGAGGAGCACGACCAAGGTCTGTACGGTCTGTAAGGCTGTCTGGCCAGCCCCATGCGAAATGTCGGGGCTGCTTTCTGCAGCTTTCTGGGCTTTCACTGCAGGAGATGGGGTTTTGTTCTCAGGGGTTTCACTGCAGTGTCCTACTGAGAGGAAATAGAGGCTGTTGTCATAGATAATGCGGATGTTTTTGAGCCTGCTAGTGAAATTACGGCTGTTTACCTTGTGACTTGTAAATGCTGTTCATTACTGTTCCATATCTGAGATCACAGCACTGTCCTTAGGGAAGCTTTTCTGAAAGAAATCCTTTGCTCTTTGGAACAGAACGCCTACAAGGGGAGGGGGGCCTTGAATGCCTGACATGTTATTCTACATAGTCTGCGTGATGCAGCTAGAAAGTTGTAAAGCTTACTTAGTGATGTACAACTTGTTAGGATCTGCTGCTTTGAGTGTAAGCTTCTGCCATTGTTTGTGGCCTGAGGCCTGAAATTTTCCAGGCCCTAGAATTTAAAATGATGCCTTTGTGGAAAGTCTTCTCACCATTGTCCTTTCAGAAGTGCAGTGCTTTGCATGTTAATCAGTAGCAGATTTTATAGAAAGCAAAGAACTTGTATCAGGTGTATCTAATTCCTCTTGTGTCGAATGTCTATGCTGTACATTAGAAAAGAGTAGTAATTTGTTCCTGATGTCGCATTATAGTTTTGGCTGTGCTTTGATTCATTTTGCTTGTTTCTTTGATGCTGATTGAGTCAAAATCAGTGGGCCTACTGATTTATGCTGTTTATTAGTTTCTGTTCAAGCTTAAAACCCTCTAATGTGCACAAAGCTAGAATACAGCTGCATTTCCTGGCACTCTGTTTCTTATTGTTGCCCTGGGAATTTCATTCACAAATTTATATTCATGTTATTAATGGGTGATCATCTTATAACTTCAGATAACTGTTGTTTTAAAAGCAAATACATACACCTGATGTATTGTGAGGAAAAGCAAGGGGCAGACAACACTTCATTGCTACCATAGGATCTCTCACAATAGATTTGCCACTGAGTGCTGGAACAGCAGTTAGGTGTAGTGGAGAACTCTCTAGCAGTATGTTAATCAGCCATCTAATGAAGAACACAAAAGCTGCCAGTAGCCAGTCACCAGAAGAAATGCTGCCCTAAGGGAATGTTAAACTTTAGGCTGAAATGTATGGCTGTCTACCATCCCCGACCCTGAATTCATCCCACTGCAAGCTATAGAAGGCTTGCTGAAACTAAACACGTGTTACTGTCATTTGAGGAGGGATAAAACTGATGATAAAAAACTAAGGGAGAGATGTATAATGGCATGGGGAAGTATGCTGCTAACTTCTATCAGAATTTGAGGAAACCGACTGTGATTTTCAGGGCCAGTGCTGGCATTTGACCAGCTTGTAACTATTAACATAAATGATAAATGAATGTCCAGATCCTCTGATTGTTTTGAAAATTTCTTTCATCCTTTATTTTCTCTTGTGCTGTAATTTATTTAATCTTTTTATTTAAGGGGGGAGGGTTATACTTCTGTTGCACCTGAACAATTTTAAAACTCTTCTCAGCCTTTAAGACTATACTAAGTCTTGTTTTAATATATCCTCAATGTTCATAAGATAAGAATTTAACTGAAAAAGTTTTTTTTTTTTTTTGAACTGCATGGTCAAAACTTGGTTTTAATCATAGACAAAGCTGCAATAACATGACTGTTGACAGAATAAATTCTGTCAGTATATTTCATGTTGTGTGTGAGAGCTCAGGGTTTGGAAGTTGGAGTATAATGCAAATTTTGCTTCAGATGTCTTTACATTGATTTTGACAATTAGGATGCAAAAATTTGTTTTTCACCTTAGCATGTGATATGTGGAAGTGTATGTGTTTGGCTTTGTTTCTGCTTGGATGAACTTGATTCTGTTCTCATTCAGGAACACATAAATCTTGAATAACTGTGGTACTCCAAATTTGATCCTTTTGGAATAGCCTCCCCTTCCTTCCCCAGAATAGGCCTCCTTATTGAACTATGCTAGTTCGTGCTGCAGCTTTAACTACAGGTAATCAAATCTTGACCTCTGTTTCCCTGATCATGATATCCAGGGTTTTCTTGTTTGTTGTTCTTGCTTTCTTTTCAGGACATTTTACAAACACTGAGTGATCCATTTGTGATTTTTTTTTTTCTTTCTTAAATTACCATCTCAGTGTACAAGGGGACAGATTTTTAAAAATCTGTTCCTTCTGTTGGTATTACTGGACACCAATGTTTTTAAAATATGACCTGAAATGCCTCCATTTTGAGGTATGTTATAACTCAGAATAAAATACTAATTTCCATGTGTTTRAGAGAATAGGATGTACTTTGTCCAGTTTTCCTGTTGAGTGAAAATAGGAATAAGCTGTAGCCAAGGACACGGGGGTGCATAGCTTTTGGCTAACATGGTTACAGTTCTACAACAAAGACATCTTTTAGTTTCAAAACTGTAAATAAAATAATACARGCTCCAGCAACGACATTTTTAGAGCCTGGCAGTCCTCATGAGTGATGCTGACTGCACAGCTAGCAATCAAGTTTCAGGACACAAAGGTATGACTGGGGTAACCTCAAGTTCTGGGTGGGCTACTCAGTGCTATCAAGGAACAAGAGGGGAATCACTGACCCCAAACTGAACAGTTTGCAGCTGACTAGTTCGTGTAGGGGAATCTGAAAGAAACTTCAGCTAGCTGAGGACAGGATTGTGGAGAGGTGAAGMAGCAGCAAAGGAAAGCATCCTAAGTGGGTGTGTTACTTATAAAGTAATCTGCTGCTGGTCTCTAATGGGAATGTTTTGTTCAGGATATTCACAGGAATGTGTAATAGCCCAGGATCATCTCTTTTTAGATTACTGTACATACTTTAAGGATGTAGGAGTGTCTAGAAAGGAGTCAAGGARAATACTTATAAGTGTTAGATCCTACAAGCTTTTCTTGACTTATAATTCACAACTTACTTCAAACCATTTTTACAATCATTTGTAAGAACTTCTGCTTTGTGGTATGTGACCCAAGACAGTTTGCATCATCTGTTTGCCAGACTTTCTACCTGCAAAGTGAGTAAGTGRTCACTCTTCCTGCTATACCTGGAAGTTCTGAATATTCTTATTCATAAAGCATCTGAAAGTTTTAGAATGAAAACACCCGTAAAAAAGTTAAGAAAAAGATATAAAACAGTAGTGAATACTTCTGCACTTCATCAGTAGAGCTAGTTTTCTAGTTCTAATACTGGCTGCTCCAAGCTGAAGGAACCATTAGTATATATGAATGTAGGCCAGAACACCTGTGAAATAACTGGAACATTTCATGGGAGTTGTATGGAAGAATAATGTATTATCCAGTGCAAAAAGTATTTAGTGAAAGAAGTCTTTCGAACATTTCATTTGTATTGGAAACATGTTGGGAGACAGCTTGTATTTCTGAACAGGAGTGCTAAGTTTCTTTGACATTGGTTGACACGGTGATTGTGGAGTTCTGTTTATCCTCTAAACATCTGCAGGTGACATGATGATTAATATTATTGGGAAGAGATGGAAAAATGACTCMAAACATACAAAAACTGTCTTGAAAGAAGCAGTTGAATGGGAAATGTTAACTTTTCCAGTTGGAACAAGGTGACTAGTGGGGTTATCCAAGGGTTATACTTTTTTTGGGACTGTGCTTATTTGTAAAACATGCTTACATGGCTTAGATGCGAATATCAAATGTCAGTGCATACACTAAGCCAGGATTGATCTGTTTTCTCATGTCTATTTTGTMCTGGCCTAGGGGTGGCTTCACTTTATGTTTGAGGAAGGGATTATTCTGCATAAAGTATATAATTTGTAAAATATATGGAGCCTTTCAAGATAAAAGGTATTTTAGAAATATACTATTGCTAGTGATTTCTGATTTCTCGTGCGTGTATTCAGGTTTTTCTGAGCGGTCCTGCTAGTCTGTCATCTGCTTCTCTCCCTTTTACCTTTTCTTAAACATGGGAGCCATTCATTTTACCTCTGTTATGTCTCAGCACATCATTTCTGCCAAGCAAGAGCTCAAGAAAACAGATGAGTTTAATGACGGTGGAGGGGGAAGGGAGGAAGGAGAGAGGGGCCAGCTAAGCTAATGAATCACATAGCAGCTTGCATGGAAATACCGACATCAAGCCATGTCCTCTTCGMGCTCAGGCAGCAAGCTGTAAAGCTTTTGTTCCCAGTGGAGACAGCAAACCGCAATTTGCTCTTCAGTGGATAGTTTAATTCCTTAGTCACCTCTTCCTCCCACAAGTCTTTCTTACATGGTCGTTTCACAGACGCTTCCATTCTTTAGATTAGTTGCACACTGCTGATTAAACTGGTATTGAAGAAGTTTATTTTCCCCTGGAGAGTAATTTTTACGTGTCTTAAGCCTCTATTCCAAGGCCAGTTAGGGCCAGCTCTGTTGATTAGTCTTGTGATGTGACTCGACTGTACTGAAATTATTAAATCATTTCACAAATACTGACAAACAAATGGCAGTTGTCTTTTCTGCTTTGTAGGCCAGCAAAATGACTACAGCCAAGAGACTATGTCACAATTTGGAACGGCCTCTTAGAGGAATTTAGTCATGTGTATGACTAACTAGCTGCCTCTGAAATTATCTGTTTGAGGCCAGAGAGTTAAGTGATAATCTGAGGTCCTCTGATTCAGAGCTGAGAGACCACTGAATGCTAAATTAATGGAAGAGATGAAAAGCTCCACTGTATGGAGGCAAGGACCTTTACAATGCTTTCAGCATTGGCTGGGAGGATGTGCTGAGKGAGAGTATTTTGTGAGCAGGACCAACACTTTTACAAGAAAACCTTTTAGGGCATACCAGGCAGCAGGATGTGGTTTATATATTTTGTTTTGTGTTAAGATTGTTGTGTTGCTGAAAATTAAAACCATTCTTGGATGAAAGCAGTGAGCTGCTGCCACAATTGGGAATAAATATTTAAGGGAATAAGGGAAACCTGATTTGACAGATTGGTCAGCTAGAGTTTATCCTATGGTTAGAGCTCTGCAGCCTACTTCTGCCCCAGTGTTGGTGGTGTTTGAGTATCTATGAATAGTAGATCTAGTAAAGTAGTAAATGTAAAAGCTAATTTTCTTGGTGCTTGTTTTATTAGTTTAGTAGATGTGCTGCAGTTGGCTTGACAGTGACAATGTGATAAGGAAACAGCCAGTGGGTGGTTGTGACTTGTGTGTGTGTGTATGTGTGTGTGTTAGCACTGACACAATATTAAATGACTCAACTTGGGGAAAAGGGTAAAGGGAGGAGAGAATATACTGGCCTTGGGAAAAAGGCAAAGCTTACTTTTTTTTGTTTGGGTTATATTTGGCTCCTCAAGATCTTAAAGTTACAAAACTAGCCATAGAAATTTGAGCAAGGATTGTATTTTGGTCTTCCTACTGAAACTTTTCAGAGTACTGCAGGTATTCACCAGTTTGGTCAGAAGCAATCCTGCTTTTTGGGGCGTCTACTTTTATTTCAATAAAAATTTTTTTTGTTCTTTTTTCTCTTTTCAATTCTTCCTCTAGTTTACCAATTTACTCTTCATAAAATATCCCAATGTGATGTAGCTTCCAGAACTGTGCAAACCTGTCAGACTAAGGCAAAGTACCTCTTTAATTTCATTGGCACTGCGTCTGCATGAGGAGGACCTAATTTGGTTTTTTTTGTACAATTCTCACAGACTGCCACTACAGATTGATAGATCTTTGGTACTTTCTTAATTTTTTTCATAGTTTTCCCTGCTATATCTTGAAACAGATTTGAGCATTGTGATTAAATATTGTAAAAGCCTGAAGATCTCCGATAATAGACCAGTAGATTTTCCATGCATTGGCAGTTTTTCTTCCCATAATCCAGAGTAGACTTCTGTTCTCAATTCYCTATTGAAGTGTTCCAACTAATATTTTTCATGGGGTGATAGTGTTTTGCCGAGAGCATTATTAGATTTGGATTCTATGTTGTAGAGCAGAGTCCTCTGTCCTTATATGATCTGTGCCTATCAGTCAATTCTCTCAGTCTATAACATTACAGCAGAACAGTGGTTTTCTGCCCTTTTAGTCAACCTGCATAGCAGACAGCTACCAAGCTGGATATTTTATCAGGAGCRAAAACTCTTAGAGACAAATTTGATTTTGATCATTGGAAAAATATACCCTTGGGAAAATGTAAGGCTAACATGAAACAAGAACATATATTAGTCCATTCGTTACAAAGATGTTAGAACTGAACAGTTCTTGTGTTTTACATTGAATTTGTTCAATTACTTAGGAAAAATATTAGGAACTAACAAATATGCCCATGTCCTGTGAGGAGAGTTCATGTTTCATGCTCTTTCATATTCCTGTGCCTGTGAATGTTTAGGTGCTAACTGTTTTACAGCATCCATGAAGAYAGGCATTACTGAAGCAAGTAAAAATTCTATCAATTGCTCCAGTGAAGTCATGTTTRTTTATGTATGGAAAAGTGCTTCTTTAGGAATAGCATGCAGTTATAGTTTTGACATGTTGTACTTTTCTGTCTTCCTTCACTGAAATGTAGTATATTTGCAGTGTACTGCAGTATAYGTAGTTGAAATGTAGTATATATGTACCCTTCTTTTTGCCTTACTTTGCCATGGACAAGTGAACGTTATTCAAGAAGATTGCTTTACTTTGCAACTGGCAATGAGCTAGTAGTTGTACACATCATTTGATGAATGGTAATTAGTTATGTTTTAACAAGTTGATTGCTTTCCATGATCTGTTCCATTTCTAAACCAAGATGATATCTGGAAATACAAAGGTTACTTAGGAAAAAAAAAAAAGCCCAAAAGACAGAGAGACAAAGTGCATGTTATGATCTTTGAGAACACAGCCTTTGTATATAGCTTCTGCCTTGGGACTTTGCCATGGGATTCTTGAATTTAGTAGAATTAACTGTAAGGCCATGTGATCTCTTTACAACCTTTTAATTTTGAACTATTTAGCTTTTACCTGTGCAAGCCCCATGAAGCCATTAGATCTGTACAAAAGCATCTTAATAGATAGCTATGTTGATAGGAGTGTATAAAGCAAGTGTGAACACACCAAGACATTGCTTTTGAAATGCCATAGTGGAGAATGTAAAACTTGAAWTTTTTTTTCCTGACCATCACTATATGAATTGTCTCCTGTCCAGCTGACTGGAGAAATCCCCTGCCATACTAAGGATAAAAAGCTTTTTAATTAATATGAACAAGGAAAAATACAGGTGATTTCTTCCCTGCATCTGGAGGAATTTCTTCTGTATTTTTCACACCCTAAAGTCTTGTCCATTTTGGCATTGCAGCATTTACACTGAAGATGTAAAAATTCTTGTAATGCCATATAATTATGCCTCATGTAATCACTTCCGTAGTAGCTGTTTCTATAAGGGTGTGCATAATGATAAATCTGTTGGCAGTAAGCTTGTTCCCTGCAAGACAGCAAAGAGAAAGACTTTTGAAAGTATATCCTAATATTTACTCTCATAGGCAAAAATGCATATGATTCCTGAAATAAAGCAGAGGCAATTCCCTGTGCTTGCACAGAACAGGACTTGCTCAGCAATAAGCTCTGTTAGTCACAACTAATAGCTGGGAAATGGAGATGAGACTGAAAGTTTCCATCAGCACCAGTCATTGCAGGGACTAGAATCCTCTTTCTGGAGAAAGAGCTCACGGCACCAGCTTGCCAAGTGCGATAGCCCTGGTGTTTGCCTATCTGTGGCATAAAAAATGGTTGCTAAATTGCAGCCTACAGAGCAAAAAGTAACTGTTTACCTTTCCTAGAGGAAATAGTCAAAACCCCCCTTTTTTGAGGGGGGGGGCCAAAAACATTAAAAATTACATTACTCAGAATTACGTCTTAGTCTTGTTCCCCAAAACACACTGTCAGCAATAATGCTGGTATTTAAATACTGGAAGAGGTAAGGCAGCAGTGTCATATCCATCTCCACTTGCAAACRTGATCCCTTGGAGGGAAAGAGTGCTCCAAAAATTGGTATAATTTACTTAAATCTTTAAAATGAAGGGATTTAAATCTTGATATAATGGAAGGCTTTRTGTAGACAGCGTATTCTTGGCTGGCTAAGGCAAGGTGCAGAGATATTTCATGTTATATTTGCAGGCCTCATAAAACAAAGCCTGAACAAAAGCTCAGGCTTCTTCTGAACAAAAGCTGGCGATTAGGAGGTGTCTGAAGGGAAGAGAGGGTGTTCTTTGGGGTGCTCAGGATGTAGCCACAGTCCTCATCTTCTAGATGTTAAGAAATGCTGCTTGCATAAAACATCGTTGAGTTTGAAGAATAGACTGATCATGTTAGAAATTGCTCTGTGCCTCTTCCACACAGCTTCTTTGAGGCTGCTTGACTGTGGAAATTTTTTTGACTGATCTTTTAATTAAAAGCTTTATTTTTTATCTACACAAGGTTGTTGAAGCTCTTCCTGCTTTGAAGTGGGCAGCTTTCTTACAGATAAACATCTCATTATGCTATGAGATTTCTTCCTCTCTCTTTCTGTCTCATTCCTTGATGTGTCTCATCCTGTGTTGATAGAGTTTTAGTGATTTCAGTCCCGCTCCCAGTGTCAGCTATTCATGACAGCACTAGCTGGCTCCCTTGTTGCCATCCTCGACAGAGCTAAAGCTCCAGATGAGCTGTGGAAACTAAATTGCAGTCCTTTCCCCACCCCCTCACTGAGGTAGCCTGGAAACTACAGTAAAAATGAGTTTATTTTGTGGTCATCACRTATTAGTAAACAAAAGGCAGTTGTAATACCCCTGCAATGCGTGCTGGTATTTAGCATTAAGCAAACAATATTAACCCTCCTCCCAAGCCTCTGGCTTTTAAGTACTGCCCTCTGTTTTAGGGGAGGATGTTTCCATTTCTGATCCAATTTTTTCCACTCTTCCTGGATTAGCAGAGTTTGAGAATTGATGAGGAAAGAAATTATTTTGGCTCAGTCAGCCATGGCCTTTTGGCCAAGTGTGGGGCAGCATTCCTAAACTGGAGGGTTCAGGTCATAGTTTCCTAGTAGAAAGCTTTCGACAGCAGTGCTGTCTAAAGCTGTTCTCCGCTGCTCCGTTCCTTTGCTGTGGCTTGCTGTGCTCTCAGTGGTACAAGCACAAGTGTTTACGGGCAGGACAATAAATTAGATCAGGATCTGCCTTTAACAAAAATGTGAAGGGAAAGACATGCAGATATTCTTATAGCCAGATCAGTTCCCTCATTCAATTCACAGCATGGCCTGACCTCATGAATGTTTAAATAATCTAGTAGTCTTTTAATCATGAAAATCAAGCTTTTCTTGTTTAAGATTGCTGTTTGGTTACCCTTTGCGCTTATAGATGCGACGTCAGATAGATTTTGGTAACTTAGAGGAGTGATCCATGATATCTGACTCATCTGGAAGGAGTAGGATTGTTTTCACTTCTCTCTCCGTTTAGATTCTTGGCCCAGGAAGTTTTAGGTGACTGTTCTGTGTTAATATTAGTCTGGCAGCAGATCAGCTATTGTTGATTGCTGATTAATGTTCATTTGTGACAGCCACCATATATGCACTGTGCATGGAGGAATGTTCTCACTTACTACTTTGTGATGACCATTATTAACTCAATTTACACAGTGAGATGTGGGGAGGGAYGTATTTATTTCCTATATTCCTTGAAGCACTTGGGGCTGGTATTCTATCTAGTACTTGTCTATATAACTGTATTTTCSAGAAGGAGGAGTATTGCTATTGTCTCAACATTGTTAAATGTAATAACCCATGAATAACAAACTTCTGGGCTAGATAACTTGGGAAGCAGTTTTCTGAGCCAGAGAGAATTATGTACTTGCCAGTAAGCTAGAATCCAGGAAAATACTGAAATTCTTACTGCAGCTAACATTCATTTATCTCAAGAACATCTTAGTACAGCCTTACCTCAGAGCAAATCCACTGTTTTATTCTGAAYAGCACCTCCCTAGGGGAGTGTTAGTAAACTTCATATGCATCCCCCAAAGCAATTGCTAACCTTTTTCTGGACAGCAGAAGCCTCAGTACTAGCGGCAAGTATAAAAACAAAGGAGATCCCTAAGTCACTGACCAGACCAAACTAAAAATCTTCTGTTTCTTTGAAATATCAGAGGTTTTGTTTCCATTCACTGAAAAAAATCAAATTTAGGAATTCTTTTCTCATTTATTTTTCTTAAATTATTCTGATTTAAAAGAAATCAGAAAAGTAGTTGGCTGAACATTCATTTTGCTGTAGGTATAAGAAAATCATACATGATCTCATTTCATTTTGACAGCTGCATAGGTAGGAAGTGTTCTGGAACAAAGAAATAAAATCAGTAAGTGTCCCAGCATGCAGAAATCCCTGTATTATTGGCATGCTAATATCACATTGATCAGATTGATTTGGGGATAATAGTGCATATAGAAAGTTCTTTTCTTTTTCTTTTCTTTTTCTTTTTCTTTTTCTTTTTCTTTTTCTTTTTCTTTTTCTTTTTCTTTTTCTTTTTCTTTTTCTTTTTCTTTTTCTTTTTCTTTTTCNTTTTTCTTTTCAGCGAGTCAAGGGGTATATTTAGCAGTTGACTAAAGTTTTTGGCAGACCCACCAGTATTAACAGTTCCAAAAAAAGTAGGCTTGAGTTTACCAGGGGACATGCCAGTGAACATATGATATGGAGATTTTCTGAACATTTGCTAGACAATTTGCTTGGGATTTCTTGATGTTTGTTATGCCAGGTTGCTGAGTGCTCCAGAAGTCTAAAGCAGTGTAATGCTAGATTGCAATTACAGTTGTAAGAAGTATTCAGAAGTATCCAATGAACACTGGCATGAGCAGATCTACTGAGATTCACAATGAGASTTGGTGAATAGATTTTGATCAGATCTTGTGTCATTTACCCTCTAAATGAGACCTTGTTTGCACTATGATAGTACTGAGTTGTGACAATGTGAACTTGTGCTTCAGTTCTTGCTATGGCTGCATTAACAGGTTGAATCACCATATCATCAGAAGAGCTGATCTTGTTTTTCTATTCCCATTTTCGTGCTTCTTTTGAAGAGTTAAATATATATGGCTTTCCACATCAGAAGGGGCAAGTTGGCAGAACTGTTATCAGGGTGAATCCAGCAAGTTGAAAATAAAATGTTTGTGATCTTTAAGCAGTTCCTTAGTTGTGGAGCAGAGCTTGCYTGGGTACTTTCCTTTATAAAAGCACTGTGTAACAGCAAGTGAAGGGAACAGTGTAAATATGGCCTTTGGGGGATTCTGTTTAAGAGCACTGGACAGTGCATTATGGAGGTTAAAATTTTAGCATCTAAAACAATCAAACTAAATGGAAATGCTTCAAATGCAAGGTCACCTCTCCTATTGGACTGCATTCCTGCCATAGGAGAGTCTCTTCTAGTGGCCACCCTTCAAAAGAATGTCCTACAAGTAGRCATAAGCGGATTAAATTGATGACAAATACTCTTGTCATGATTTAGTCTTTGAGTACCAGAGTAGCAGTTTTTCCCATGTCCGTCTTGCCTGCTGGATTTCTAGACTCATCTCTCACAACTAAACCAAAAAATAAGTAAACCTCAGCTTTAATGTCAGAAGTCTCTGTAGTGCTAAATCAGGAATTACTCAGATCAAGGTGCTTATTTTGCTGCTTTTCCTTTGGAACCTCTAGTAGCTTAACTTTTCAAACACAGGGATCTGCTGTTTCTTAATGCATTATGTTATTTTTATTTCTCTTTCTTTGGTCTCGCATACTTTTCCTCTGTTTCAAGTACCTGAGTTGCTTACCTACACTGTCAATTATCATTATGTAGATCAACCTCCTTGGGTTAAGTTGTCTTGCTTTTTCCTCCTCTTGCATATTGTACCTGTTAGGGGAATGTAGTCAGGCAGGCCAGACAGTCCAACAGGCCATTAAAATTCTTCAGAAAACAGAGTTCATATTATAATTACTTTTACTTTTTTTTTTTTTTTTTAATATATATAGTTTCCATGTCTGCTGAGTGAGTGGAAGGCCTTATTTGAACAGATGCTCCTATATACTTAATATTAGATTATCTAAAACACCTGTAATTTGTTGTTATTGTCACTTTTGTTTCTTTATCCCTTTAGAACTATTTTGGGGGAGGGGAGGGTGGCAGGGAGGCATAAAACAGTGAAATAACTAGTATGTTACCAATGTTGGAGCTGGAATGAAGGAGATGTGCCAGACAGTCCTAGAGCAGCAGATAATCATGATAGTACAAACTTGTCTGCAGGCAACAGTTTGCCTTTTTGAAGCTTATAATGGCTTTAACATTGCAGAGTGTTACGAGTAGTTTTATTTCACGTTATTCTGCCCTTGCAATTCAAATAACGTAGCCATTGTTTAAAAAAATGCTATCCAAGATGTGTCTATCTTCATGTTTTAGTCTTACATGACTGAAATGCTTTTTGAAATGAATTAGTGATTAGTTTGCCACTACTCTCCCTTGCCCTCTTAGCACTGTAACTGTATTACCCATCCTGCATTGATTTTATCTTTGAACAGCATCTCTACATGTTCCACTGTGGGAGTGAGGGAACTGTGTTTTTTCCATTCCATAGTCCATTCCCTTCTAGCTGAAGTAGATGCCTCTGTGGGAACTAATATGACAAGTATTGAGCTTAGATCAAATACAGATCAGAGGCATTATGTGGAAAAACTCAAGAGCAATCCTGAACCTCCTTTCTAGGAAAGCATTGTAGCCTTGCTGAGAATAGGATTTAAATGACTAAAGATCATCATAAGGRGCCAACTTTTATCTCATTAAAGTCCTGCTTTGTTTCTGACACCAGCTGAAAGGCAGTGAATATCCCGTGGCAGAAAGTGTTGCAAACAATAAAACTGCACAGCACACCATGAGCCAGGAGCTTCTGTGTCCTAGTCCTTACTCACTTACTGTGTGACCTTGGGTAAGGCATTTCATTTCTCTGTGCTTCCCTATCCTGTAAACTAGAGTTAACAATTGTCTATTGTCTCCAGTCAAAGGATTTTAAAATTAAGTAGTTAATTTTAGAGCACTGGGAAAATTAAAAGTACTATATACATGCTGAAGTTTGATTCCATGCACTGGCATAGTATGGCAGATATTAAAAATTAAGGAATTCTCACCGAGTCCAAAAGTGCTTGAGGTCTGACAGTGAGGTGATGATGAGGTGAGCTCAGTTTGAGCAAGAAAGATTTTCAGGAAACAATTTCCAAATCCAAAGTCGTGGAACACAACCTGAGCTTGTTGGCAGACTGGATGGGGTGCTGGGGAATGGCAGGTTAGGTATGGTGGAAAAAGAACAAGAAATATGTTGAAGCGAGGTGAAAAAAGAGCTTGAGCTTGGATACACAGGGCAGTGGGAAGGAGACTGTGGTTGAACAGAGCAAGAGAATAGTTAAGGTCGTGGGTTGGGCAGGGTAGACAAACAGGGAATCCAGGAATGAGGTGCTGTAGCATCATTTTGACCAAACAGAAAGGTATTTTATGGTTTGGATTTGTTTTCTGAAATATCTCCCTTGAGATGCAGATGATTGTTTTTATGCTCTCTGGTCAAAACAACAAGCACTTTCTAGGAAGTGAAGTTCTGTCTGATTCCAGCCACTTGGAACAACAGCATTAGTCACCCCTCAGTTGGGTTCTGCAGCTTGGCAGACACACTCCTGTCTGGAGTCTCCCTTAGACCTTAAGCTGTGGGGGGTGCAGAGCTAATCGGGTCGCCAGGGTGACCATACATCCCTAAATTCAGTTGTCACATAAAAGGTGCCTCAGGCTGTGTGACTGGCCGGTCCATTTATGACTGCCACGCTGCTCGATTTCAAGGGCATTCAAGGGGGGAGTTGCCCATAAAATACTTTCTTTTAGTGCTGATTCTTGCGTGATGGTTTGGTAGTTTGTGATTAACATGCATATGCTTTAAGAATTATTTCTTTCCTGGGTTCTCTCTCTTTGGCTTTTTAGTATTGCAGGACACTTTGTTTTGGAAGGTGGAGAGAGGAATATACATAAACATGTACATATCATGAAAAAAACAGTTTGGTTAATGGTGCTTGATGGATGGCAAATGCTCTGTGATTTGTGACAGAACAAATCACCAGAGCGTGGTCTTAACAAAACACATGGGACAGGTTGAATAAGTTTGGAGCCTACCACTAGCTGGCAGGCTTGTGAAGTACAGATAATCCCAGTTAAATAAGCTTAATAGTTTATCCGTATGTATAGATCTTCCATTATTTGTGATCCTGTTGCATTTGTCATCTGGTGGCAATTAAAAGCACACTGTATTGTACCAAAACTGCCGCATCTGCCTCAGGAAGAGGTGTTTCCTCATAGTGCCCTGCAGTCTGTACCAGTGTGTAGTAGCATCATTATCATTTCTTATTGTGACACTCCCCGGTCCCGTGCTGCCCRGATGACAGTCATGCCATTGCATTAGTTTGGGCATTGCAAAAAAATGATGAGTGATTTGGGGCACTTGCTTTGTCATAAATTTTCATTATAACAGTAGGAAAAAACTTTCAGATGGAATAACAGTCCAGAACATAACAGAAGGCGTTAAATCTACCCCTTAGGCTCTGTGAAAGAACATCTTCTTCTGTATGTAATACATATTTTACATCTTAAATCTGTGGTAAGAGTATAGCTTGTGCAAGTACTGCATACAGATGGTGTCTACCTGTCTCCTCTGGACACTTGTACCACTGTATTTTCAAGACGCACGGTCAAAYAAGGCCTTTGCTTGCTTTCCTGGACCGCTGGGAGTCCCTGGGTACACCTCTGCCTCTCTGTGCAGGAAGGAGCTCTGTGGAGTTACTTTTCTGCTGGAATTGACACATCACATCACAGTCCATTTGATTTCCGTCTTACGCTTGATCCTGTGGCGTTAGCTGCATAGACATTAAAGCTTGGATCTTCCCTTGAGCATAGCACTGATAGAGTTTTACAGGTGGCAGATCTTGCCAGTTGGGAGCCCTCCGGTTAAGGAATAGGATGAGCAGCGGACGCAGGTCCTCAGATGTGACAAGTGAAAGGAGTTCTCAGGTTTCGAGCTGCACCAGCAGCCATCTCAGCTCCACCTCTGCTCTCCTTGCACTTTCCACTGGGGAGCCGGAGCTGCCTGGATGCGTTGGCGCCTCCAGCTGCAGATGGCTAAATGAAGTGGCGTGGGCTGCTCGCGGGCAGGCCAGCCTGCCCGTGCTATCGCTCCCCCCAAACACTGGAGCCTTTGTCTCTGGCCTTATCATGCCCCTGCCATCACAGAGGCTTTCTGTGCTCTCCTCCCAGCACAGGCCCCTGTGCTCAGGGGTCCTTTCTTCAGCTGCTCTTTGTCTCTCCGTGTTTATTGTGCCTGCTGCAGAGTGTGTGTGTTTGGGGGAGAGGAGGAGGGGCTCCTGTTTGTGTGGGTTTTCTAAACCTAGTGCATTCTTCAAAAGAGGTGCTGAGCAAACTGGGGGGTGTGTGTGTGTGTGTGTGTGTGTTAACATTAACCCTTCAGTGCCCTGCATTACTGACATGGCAAAACTGTACTGAGCATTCCTCAGGGTGTGAAAAATGAAGCTGCTTGCAGTGTGAGCCAGTAGCCACACGGTTGTGCAGCAGGGAGTCTGCTCCCCCTTTGATCTTAACTGTTCTTTGATTTTTCTTTACGCATTGCATGTGTGCATCAGCAAAGAGAGCCTTCAGATTTGRGGAGACTTAACTGATTCTAGGATTTACCTCCAGAGCATTTGGAGCTCATTTTTTATGGCAARCACCGGCTTCCTCGCACCTTCTGTTTAGTTAACAGGCCTGCGTGCCCTGTTTGCGCGGCTACATCAGGCAGTATGTTTTCATTGTAGCACATCCCAAAACGTCATGGCTCTCTACTCTAGGGCTTTTGCTATAGGATCGGGTCTTGAAAGGAGGAATTTCTTGGGATTCTGATACTAAGCTTTCCTCCTTGACTTGTGGTAAATCTCTTTWAAAAWTTTTTTTTCATTTGTGAATTGCCASAGAATTGCCACATGTAGCAGGATATAGTGCTTCTTTGAATCAGCTTTTTTTGTGTAAGCTGATTGCTGATACTCTCGTGGTTGGGCTGGCTGTTATTCTTCAGCATCCATTGTGTCACGTATTCCAACCTGGTGTTTTAAAAGAGGAACATCAGCAACTCAAACTTTACTTCCCTTGTAATCACATAATGCTTTGCCATTAAGTTGGTTTAAAAAAATAAAACCAGCGTCAACTTTCTGACTTCCTTTTATTCTTCCTCCGTAAGAGGATGGAAATTTATAACATGAAAAATCTTTTGTCCATCTCTGTGAAAGGCTACAGCAACAGAATTGTCTTAGTTTAAAAYGAGTTGCCAGGAGTGACAGTTCTGTGTTTCTGACTTTTTTTTTGTGATTCTATACTGCGTAAATTGACCACAGTGCAAATACGTTAGTTTCATATGTGATAAAACACTCATTTTACAGTCAAAGCGGTATCTTTTCCCAGGTTATTGAACTTTTTGCAGAAATTAATGGGTTTAAATTATGCATTTCACAAGGTARCATAAAGAWTTTTTTTTTTTTTGTGAGATAGTTAGCATCCTGGTRTTGAGGTTGCAGTTTGTGTATGTATTTCTACACTAAGAAAGTGTTAGGCAGACTGGGTCTTTTTTAGGAGAGCTGGGCTGCAGGAAGAGGAGGAAATACAAATAATACAAACGTTGGTAAAACATGAATCCACACTGTCAGTCATGACTGAACCTRTTCAAACATTCAGGTGTTGGGAAGACTTCTGTAGCCTTTTTGCCAGGTGATCTCTTCATGAAAAGAAAACCTCAATTTGCTTTATCTCTTTTCTCTTCAAGGAACAGTTTCAGCTGCAAAACGCACAGGGATTCCAGCACCTCGGGAGATATCATCATCTGTCTCCAGAGAGAGAGCCGTATTACGTGGTCAAGCCAACTCTAGGAAAACTCAGCCTAGCCCAACCTCTTCTGGTACACCCACTCCTACCAAACATGTACGTCCCACTACAAAGTCCAAGCAAGAGAATGAAACTGGTGACAAAGCTGTTTTGGAGTCTCAGGTTAAAGAACTCCTTGCAGAAGCAAAGACAAAAGACTCAGAGATTACCAAACTCCGGTGTGAACTGAAGAAATGCAAAGAGAAAGGGTCACATAACCCTGAAGCGATGGGTGCTTCAGACCAAAACTTAGAAACATTATCACCTGTTGACATAGATCCATTAATACGAACYCTTCAGGAAAAAAATAGGACTTTTCAAAAAGAGCTTGCTAGCCTGGGAGAAGAAAACAGAGTTTTGAAAGAAAAATTGCTTTACCTAGAGAACTCTCCGCTCTCGGACACAACAACAAGCAGTGGAGGTGACAGCAGCTTCCCAACCCCAACCACCCAAGAATCTAGTTTTGGAAGCCCATCAAAAAATGTCTTGAAGGGTGAAACAGATGAGCACAGGCAGCAGGTGAATGGAGGCACTCTGCGCAATTCAGGTTCTTCCAGCAGTGACGTAACTAAAGCTTCCTTGTCACCCGATGCATCTGATTTTGAACATATAGCAGATATACCTTCTAGGCCAACATCCTCGAATAGCAACAACTTCAAAGGTTCCAGATGCTCCACTACAGGAAGTTCTCCAAACAATATTAGTGACCTTTCTGTTGCATCTCTTACAGAGAGAATACAAAAAATGGAGGAGAACCACCACAGCACAGCAGAAGAATTACAAGCCACTTTGCAGGAGCTGTCAGATCAACAGCAAATGGTGCAGGAGCTGACAGCAGAAAATGAGAAACTAGTTGAAGAGAAAGCTCTCCTGGAGACTTCCTTTCATCAACACAGGGATAGAGCAGAACAGTTGAGTCAAGAAAATGAAAAGCTAATGACTCTTCTCCAAGAGAGATCCAAGAATGAAGAAAGCAAAGCTCAGGAAGGGAAAGTCCTTGAACTGGAACAGAAATGTGCAGAAGTTCTTGAAAAAGCACAATTTGAAAGAGAGAAATTGCTCAACATTCAGCAGCAGTTAACCAGCAGCCTACGGAGCTTAGAAAGGGAGCACCAAGATGCTCAGCAGCTGATTAAAGGCCTAAGAGAAGAAAATGAAAAGCTGGTTAAACTTCTAGAAGTGGAACAGCAAAGCAATAACGTGGTAGCAAAAACTCTAGAGGACTGTAAAATTGCTTTAGAAGGCCTAAAAATTGAGAATGGGTCACTCAAAACTCAGTTAGAAAGTGAGAAACAAAAGGCTGCAGAGATCAGTGCAATGGGATGTACTACTGGCAGCTCTGAGGTGCAAGAGATGTTGAAGGTTGCCCATGCAGAAAAGGATCAGTTAGAAGTATCTTGTACAGAGCTTAAACAAGAACTGCTRAAGGCAAACAGTGAGCTGAAGCATGTTCAGGGTCTGCTGTCTAAGGTAAAGCAGTAACAGCTGTAAAATACAACGTTGTTTATCTGTCCTTCCAAAAATAAATAACTGTTGGTCTTTGTATTGTTATTGAGCAGTTAATTATAAATATCCAAATTTTCCACTGCATTAATTATTTTGAATGGAATTGAGGGTCACGTGGTATTGCCTCTGCTTCTGCTTCTGTATGCATGTTTTTCATGGAATAACTTCTAGCAAGGCTCCATATATAAATTCAAAACTTTGCTTCCTCTAGTACCATCTTAGTATTTCAGTGAATGGAAATGTATTCACCAAAATTGGAGCAAGAGAACAGATTAATAAAAAATCACTTTGACATTATTTGAATAAATATTAGTGAAAATCACTTTGTAATCAAGTGAKAGAAAAGGACATGAATAGTCAGCAGCAAGTTTTACATTCTGGATAAATCGTGAAGACAGAGTAGTAAGTAGTGAACTATCGATATCATTGGGCATGAGAATACAAGGGCATGAACTAACACCCACAGAAGCTGGTATTTTCAGGGAGCACACTAATGATGTAGAATCAAGCCCCRGATGAGATTCTTGTGCTAATACTGAAATATGTTTACAGAGTTGAAATTTAGTGTTCTGTTTTGGGGTGGGCAGAGTAATGGCAAAAGAAAAGATTTGTTTTAGAATAGTTTCTCTGCCTTATTTGGTGGCTTGTAGCTTTGCTCCCAGCACTCGTAAGTGCATTAATGGTTCTGTCTGATCCTGAGTGTTCAGGAGAGAACTGCAATGTGAGGTACCATAGAAAAAGTGTTAATATAGCACAAATCAGTGATTAAAGTCCCATTGCTGCAGTAAGAGTGATAGTCAGTGTGTACAGTATTTCCTGGATGGGGAAAGGATCATGGGWAGAATTCTAGAATTGGCATGTTGCAGAGGAAGAGAGCATTGCCAAAAAGCACCTCCATGATTTGAGTGATTTAGAAAAACCAGATGTCCTTTCAGCTTAAATAGGTGACCACAGCAAATAGAGTTAGTAGAGGAAGCTCCCGAGTGCTTTTGAGCGCTTGTGTAGCTACAGTTTACGAAGAATAAATGAAAAACTGCTGAGTGCTCAGCATCTGCAACAAACTTTCATTGCTTGTTTTTGAAACCACAGATTTCCTCCCTTTTACTCTTCCTCTCTCTTGAATTAAGCTGTTTTGCATCACTGGCTATTTGTGACACCCAAGCTAGACCACAGGCTGCCCTTCAGTCAGGCTGTGCCAGTGCTGCTGACTGAATTGGCAACATATGCCTTGCTTCTCCATAACTTGTTCTTGCTCCAAGATCTCTCCCAGCCCTGGTAGTATTGATCTCTGGACCTGAGCCAAAAAACTGAAGTGCAACATATTCCCCCTTCAGTAATTCCAGATGTCCTGAATCCAGAAAATACTCATCTGCAATAGCTAGCTCTACCACGTATGTTTTGACAATCCATTGGAAATGCATGTGGTAAAAGCAGCAAAACTGTKCATGTGGACAAACTGATCATCTTCTGGCCCTAAGGCAGTGATATCACTCTCAAATTATGATACAAGAATAGATCTGGAGCTTTCCAGGAATATGGTTCCTCTGTTCATCACCTACAGAGGCTGCTTTGGAATTACAATCCTTATAATAAAGGAGACCTTAATTTCCTTTCCARTATCTTGTTGTATTATCTTTCTGGCCAGAAAAGAACACTGACATTCATAGGTTTTACATGTTTCCTGAAATTGTGTCATTAGCACTAAAATTCCTGAGTTTATAAATGGTTAGAACACAAGATCACTTCTTAAGTCCATGAGATGCCCAGTAAAATATGAGTGATGTCTGTTAAGAAACAAAGGCAGATTTGCAACTTTCTTTCCTCTCTTCCAGGCTGAGAGTGAATGTGGTCAACTGAAGGAGATATGTGACCGTCAGGCTGAGCAACTGAGCAGAACTAGCCAGAAATTGCAGGAAAAAACATCAGAGAATGAAGCAGATATAAAAAACCTAAAGGAGACCATTTTTGAGTTGGAGGACCAGGTGGAACAGCATCGTGCTATAAAACTGCACAATAACCAGCTCATCAGTGACCTAGAGAGTAGGTGGAACTGAAAAAAAGTATTTAAGTGAACTTAYTCTGGAAGCTGAGTTATGGATGCAACAGGGAGGAAGAGGCATGTCTTGAGATGTGTGACAAGGGCATTACTTTAGAATTATTCCTATTTTGTCCAATCATTTCTGTTCACGTGCGTAAATAACTATCTGGACAGGTAGTGCTGCAGAAATAATGTTAGAGACAGTCTCCAAGCTTCATTTTTAGTGAAGGATGTATCACCCATTCTAGAAGCTGGAATTATTGACCTTTGTAAAGAGCTTTTGGGGAAAAGCACTAGTTAAGAGCTGGAAATTTAGGTTTACAGTGGAAGGAGAGCTGCCATCTGGTGGAATGAGTTGGACATTTTGCTTATCAGTGATGGGAATTTGTACTGCATATGTGCTACTGTAAAGTCTGAGTTTATGCCTCAAAATAATGACCTACTTCAGGGATGTTTGAATAATAAATCCACTTTTCTATTCATGATCCATTGACAGAGTATCTTAAATTCAGTTTAGTCTCTGTTAGTGCCATTACTAGAAGCAAAACCAAGTAGGCTGCTTTGCCCTCCCATTTTTACTTTTCATTCTTGCTCTTATCTGTTTAATATTTTTTTCGCTTTTTGACTATTCCTAGGTAGAGCAATGAAGCTGGAAGAACAAAAACAAGATACAGAGAGGCAGCTAAAGGCTCTGACTAAGCAAATGAAGGTAAGACTTTGACTCCATGACAAAGCTGAACTTTTACTGGAGTGCTGGATTTGAAAGAAAAATTATATTTTTTTTAGAACAGTTTTAAACAGTTCTTTCTACATCTTTTTATTCTCTATTCTCCTCATTCATTTGTARCTGATCCTTTGCCTGGAAGGGAAAATAATGTATCATTTGCAAATTAGTTTTGCTTTTTCTCCGTATGAATTTCTGCTACTTTGGGAAGTCCATGCATGCTTTATGAAACATTATGAGCAATGAGCTCTTTCCTCTTTTCAGTGACAGTGTCTTCAGTGGTATCAAGAGTCTGAATGTCAACAGGTATAAAAAGAATGTTAATGGTACTTTTTTTTATTGGAGGATAGCTGAGAGTGTTGCTTAGCATCAGTTTCTTGTTTGGCAATCTTGTCAAAATTGTATGAAGGGGCAAGCTTGGCCTCAGCCTCAGCATGATTCTTTGGTGAAATCCTGGCCTCTTATGGAGGCTAAAAGGGTGATCAATAACTGATAACATTCTAAGCTCAAGTAAGCGTATTTTACAGCAAGCGCTTCTGGGTTGTAATTGCTCTTTCTAGGAAGATACAGAAGAGTGGAGGCGTTTTCAAGCTGATCTGCAGACTGCAGTGGTTGTAGCCAATGATATTAAGTGTGAAGCCCAGCAGGAGCTGCGTGTGGTAAAGAGGAAACTTCAGGAGGAAGAGGAGAAGAGTGCCAGACTTCAGAAGGAGCTGGATGAAGTGAAGGGCAGTAACAGGTTGGTTGCTTACAAGGACCAAGATTTCATCTCTGTGACTGCTAACATGCACGCAGTGTTTTGTCAGTAACGATTTGTTGGCTTCAATGTGCATGTTGTCTGTTTTAAACTCTTCTGACAGGTATTGCTGTGTTTTATCCTAAGACATTTCTATTCTTTTTCTTTCTGGTGACSTAGTTCTGCCAAATAGGCCATGAATGTTTTAATCAACAGATATTTAATAACAATTGCCAATAACCCTCGTAGCTTTGTTCCTTATACTCTGTTCCAATCTCTGCGCAGCTGCATTAAACCATCTGTGAAAAGACTGGCTGCATATATTTAATGGGACATCCAGAAGAGAACTACTTAATCTGAAAGGAGAACAAGAAATATATATATATCCAAACTAAAATGAGATCTAGCTGGACTTACTTGTTCTGCAGATCTGATACTTGTTGACTGAATGATCAGTGCGAGTACTAGGACTTCTCAACTCGTATCTCCTGTCCTTAATTTGAAACTGATTATGCGATTAGCATATCATGCTAATATGATATTACTGTGGTCTATGGTCTGAGTTAAGGTTGAGTGCAGAAGTGATTTTGTAACATAGTGAATTCACTTGTGAAACAGTTGCTACAGTCTCAGTAGTTGAAAGGGGGATAGTAAATATGACACTGGAGTCTGGGATCCTGTGAGCTAAAGATACACCCCAGCATAGTGAGCAGTATATGTGGGGCTTTCCACCATGGGAACAGGGTAAGAACAAAAGTGACTGATAACAGTTGTAGTTGGAAACGATGTGCCTTCTATGCAGTGCAAGACCTTTTATGTAGCCYCTTTCATTCCAAAAGTCATACCACGATTGTCATACTGAACAATATGAGATGAAATGGAAAATGCATTAGAAAAAGGAACTGAAATTTATAAAGAAGGTAACGTTCTGCTCTTTTATTGCATTGGCACAAGATGTGCCAGGGCTGTAGAGATGAAAATTTGTCCAAGGAGAATGAAGGAAGATAAAATAATACAATGAAACTATTTACCAAAAATATGTGCCAAATAAGCTTTACTGCTCTAGATTGTTCCAGTTAATCTCTCTCCCAGTAACTCATAGTCACTGGCAGAGACTCTCTCTCCCAGTATTCATAGCAACTAATAGAATAGTGACAGGAACATGGTGAATCCTGTCATTCCTTCCAGGTGGAATAACAGTCCAGCTTGTGTTCCTTGTATTTTCTCACAGTTTTTCAGTCAAGAGTTTCCACAGAAGCTGTACAACAGATGGAAGTAAAAAGATGGGAGGGATTTTGTGTGGGGGTGTATGGGTCAGAATTGCTGGATGGAAGGAATGGAAATGCTTTTTCAGAAAAATAAAATAATGCATTTAACCTCCAGTTTCATTATCAGAATCCCCAGTGTATGCAAAAATAGCTGCTACAGAGTATATATTAAAACCAAATGATTACCAGGCAGTACTTAACTTTTGGTGCCGATTTTCATTCTTCATTTGTCTTTAATGAAATTTCTGTTGCTCAGAGTAGAGTAAGGAACACAACTGCTTTTCCCAATTTAGATGTTAATCTGTATGTAAAGGCAGAAATCTTACACTTGTCATTTCCCTCTTTATTCCTTTTTTTTTAAAAAAATTTGAAGACAGATGTATTTAACTTATTTAAATTGAATTAGAAGATGACTTGCTAATTTGCAAACTGAGATGTTTCTCTTCCATGTATAAGGAACATGGCTGTACTGTCAGCTCTTTGGCATAAGAAGCCTGAGCAGTAAAAATTACTTTTGAAATTAGATCCCTAGAATCTGTATATACATAGCTCCAGAAGGACGTATTCTGACGTGTATTTAAGTCATTTTTGACATTTGTCTCTCCCTGTCTTTCTCATACGTATAGATAGATATATGTGTGTCTTTTGTTTTTGTTTGACTATCTGTCTAGCTTGCTTGGAATATTACATTGGACCCGAAGGCAAAAATACCATCTACTGCGGGCAACATATATTCTATTTCAAAGACAGGTGCTGAGCTCAAATTTTGCATCTGTCAATTTAGGTATAATAGATTTGACTGTGTCACAGTGTCTGTGCAGAGAGTATTTAACAAAATCCATCAAGTGGTATGGAGAAGATAATGAAGCCTGCATTAAGTCATTGCCTAAATAACCCGATGATCAACAGCTCAGCAATGAAATTTTAAAACTCTGCTGACCTTTTATAAAAACAAATTCTTAGAGTCCCCAAAGCTACTGCTGAGAGCCAGTTCTACAATCCCAGTTATTCTTGCATTCCTAAGCTCACTATTCCCCCCAAGCACTGCAACTTCTTCTACCCTGAAAATTCTGGGGATATTCTTATCATTGCTTTAGTCAGCATTCGCAAATGCTACTGCTCAGAATCAGCAGTGGATTCTGGTACTTGTGGTGACTTTTAACGCAAGCTCAGCGCCAGTGGAAATGGTTTCTAGTATGATACCTTAACACAGTCCATAAAGTATCCCTCATATTTGTCAATGCTGAGCAGCTGTGCCCTCAGCTGAATATCTGACAGTCCCTGGTGAAAGTTTCCTGCCAGATTTCTAAGCTCTGATTGGAAAATGTACTTTCCAAATAGTTTGCTACTCAAAGGTTTTTCTGGCAAAATCTCAGTCGTCTCTTGAGGGTCATTAGACACCACCTCGTAAATTGATCTTGAAGCCAGTTTATCTCCTACGACATCCTGTCATTTTAATGCTTGCCTGTGGATGCCTGAGTTCCTGCCTCCAAGTTTGATTTCACCGTTACAGTCTTCTAATCAGACAAAAAGTCATTTTTGGTTCAGGAACAACCAAAGAACTTGCAGAAAAAGTCCAGATGAGGTCATCAGAGTTCATCTGAATAAAGGTAAGAGCCTCCCAAAGGCTGTTTTAACACAGATTAAATGTCTAATTCTATGACTAAGAAGGTTGGGGGGAGGTTGGACCAGCATCAAACAAGAATTGGAGTAAGGAGGAGAGGAGTTCACTTGTCCCAAATTAGTGCTGATTGAAACCTACAAATTGATTACTAATTGATTACAGATTGATAACTCATATGTTTTGGACAATCTTTCATGATATTTTACATCCTAATTAATGTTATTTCTCTGCAATAAAATGGAAAAGCTTACAATCCACTATTGTGTAATCGCCTCCTCAGAGGTGGTGAGTACTGAGGTTATGCAGTCTCCRCGCTTGGAGGTTTTAGTGACCGGACTGCATAAAGCCCTGAATAGCCTGGTCTGATCTAATAGCTGACCCTGCTTTGAGGAGGAGATTGGACTAGATAACCTCCTGAGGTCTCTTCCTATCTGAATTACCCTGTGAGCCTGTAGTAAGTCTCCTCTTTTCAGAAAACTCATCTTGGAAATAAACTATTTTTTCTAGCTGTTTTAGGAGCAAATATTTAAGCGCTGGGGAAAAAAAAAAAGGTATATTGGATCTGTAATGCGAAAGAAGACAATTATTGCAAGGAGGACCCTAATTAAGGATGCCCCTCTTTGGCTTCATACATACAGGTTTCCAAGCCTGTTCTGGCAATACAGTATTCAGCAGCAATGAAAGTTTAAAGATCTTTCTCTGAATATTTTTCTTTGTCTCCCAAATTCTCAAAATGATTTTGCTGCTCTGTGTTTCACTGCATGTGCAGTGGGAGTATAGCACTAAATGCCATGAATCAAGAACATGGAAGGAAGACAGTTGGGTTGGGAGAATATTCAGAATACAGAGAAATTATATCCAAAATTAAATGAGCCGTTTCCTAGAATAATGAAAAAAATCTGACAAAATCTTCCAAAGGAGGATTGTACTGTATCCCTCTAATTTGTTTCTGTTCTTCCTCCTAAAGTCTCAAATGGCTAGTAGACACAGCATGGCTAGTGTTATGTGCTTTTTCTCCTGGATTTAGGCTTGTACTCTACGTGTATTAAAACCTGCTGTCAGTCTGTATGTGCTGATGTGCTGCTTATCTGTGCTTATGTTTTGCAGCTGTTCTGTCTTACAGAGGTCTGATCAGTTAATTCTGCTGCAGTTAAAATGAGCAAACTCAAATGTCAGAGCAGGGTCCTTGATGAAGTGCTTTTTTACAATATTTAGTCATTCCTCAGGGTTTTTGGTATTAAATGGAGGTGATTGCAACTGCTTTGGTATAAGGACTTCGAAACAGAAACTGAGTTGCCTGGCAGGTTCATGTATCTAACTTGAATGAATAGTACTAACTGATGAGAGGAGAGGAAAGCCAGGAACACTGTCACCCCTGTCCTTTGAAATTGATTCCCTGCCTCTACATATTTAACTTCTTCCTGTCCAAACAACATAGATTTTCTTGTATTTTATATTGTTGTTTTGCACATTATGCCTCAGAGTGGTAAGGCATTCCTTCAAGACTGCCCTAACACCACCACCAGCATTTCTCTTTTTCCTCTTTATTTAATGATGATGGGATGATTAGCTGTAAAATACTGGGAGCTGTACCTCAGAATGGGCATCACATTGCTGCTTATAACTTCCTCCACTATTATCTGTATCTCCATAGGTGCCTGATCTTTACCAGCTAACACAGCCCTGGATGGAAGCAAAGCCAGGCTTGTGAGACACTTCAGGACATGCCTTCAACTTGCAGTTGAAAAGGGAAATTTCAGTTGGAGAAAGCACCTCCAGTTTATTATTGCCCTGCAATCAAGCATATTGCAAAGTGTGAATGCTGTTCAGGTCTACCTTCTCCCCACGGGCAGGAGCCTATGTCTTTGTTTTGGAAGGCCTCCCTCTTCAGAAGACTTCTGGAGGCGGAAAAAGTTCTGAATTCATTTTAAACCAACTTAAGTGATAGGAAGTAATCGCAGAGATTTTGTAGAGTGAAATAACTGATGTTTTTTTTTTTGAGGGATGTGGTATTTTCCCTTAAACAGAAATCCAAACATACCATTTTAAGTTTAAACAAAAAGAAAACTGAATGTGTATGTCTAATTTGTAAAATTTAATGCACATACACATTCTGTTCTCCATATAATACTATCTTCATAAATCTGTATGTGTCCACATATGCATACTGATCTATATGTATGTGTGCATACCGCAAGTCAAGYGATTCCTGAATTTGCAGTTGGGTGAGTTGCATGTGGAAATCATGTTACTGAAATCCAACAGGAAAAGTAATTTAGAAACATGAGATGGCTTATTTGATGTCAGCTGTTTTCATGGTTTTAGGGTTTCGATACTGCATTGACAACGCACGCACCACCGGGTGGCGTATCTGGCTCAGTGTGTGTTGAAAAGCTCAGTGATGCCCGAGCAGGGCATGCTGCTCTGGCTTTCAGCAGAGAACATCCCACGTGAGGTTTTTCCTGACTGAGAGAATTGCCAATGGAGAGAGCAGACAGAAGGGAAATGAATATATCAAGCCCCTAATAAATACCCTCTCAGGAGGAGCCGTTCTTGTACCCTAAACTCAGGTGAAATACATGATCAGGGAAAGTTTGCTTGTGTTCAGCTTTGCAACTGGAGACACTTGAAGGGAGCTTTACTTTGATGCTAAAGAGAAATGAAAAAGTTGCCATCTTACCAGCAGACCATCAGGATTCATCCTAGGACTGGAACTTCCTGTCTTGGCTGTGGGGTTCTCATCCTTTGCTCCTAGACCTGAAGACCTAGCAGGGGCCTGGTCTCAGAGCAGGCTAAGCTAGAGAATTCTGAGAGCTGTTATGACTTTGACATGACCTTCTCCTTTTTGCCGTGCTACAGGAGTGTATACAAATATGCACACTTATGTTGCCTTTCTTTTCCATGCTGGCAGCTGTTGAATGTTAATTTTTATGTTTAAGAAATATATATTGAAGTGCCAAATAAATGTGTAAGTGTCTGGAATTGTCTGCTTCCTGCTGTTGGCCTCTCTTCTGTTCTGTGCATCAGCAGCTGTGTATATTTCTTATTTGTGTCCTTTGGAGTTCAGGAGGATTCACAATAACAATGCCAGGAACTGTGTCAAAGACTATACTGCAGAGCAATTATCCTGAAAATGTGGTTATGGGGTCCTAGGGCACTTGTAATGAAAGCAGCATCTGAGCAGTTCAGAGATTTCTGAACACAGGAAGGCTGCCATTTCCAACATATATACATGAAATACAGTAAGGCTTACATCTYGTTGGTTCTCTGTTATCTACATAATCCAAACAGTGCTGTTAAAAGAAAAGCTCATTGCACTACTTCTCTCACTGAGGAATGAAACTAGGCAGTAGTTGTGTGAAGAGGATTCTGCACATTTGAATTCTTTTGTGGCTAAAGTGCTCTGCTTCCTCCTGGAGCTGATCCATTTGAGCCAGCTGCAGTTGCAGCTTTTAGCTACATAAACCATTCATCCTTGTTTCAAGGAAAGCATACAGCCATAGATGACAATTTTTTTTCAATTTCATCCTCTTTGTATCAGGGYTTAGTCTTCATGGATGGCCTGAGCTGTACTAAGCTAAATTAATTCTATGCACTAGGAGTCATTTTTGATTTGAAGGTATGGCTTGTCATTAATCTAAGTCATGTTCTCCTGTACTGTCCTCCTGAATTTAATGCAAGTTGTGCTCTTTTGCTTCTCTTAAAAACAAAAAAACAACCCCCCCACATATATGTATGCATACATGCTTCCTCTTATCATACAGATTTTTCTTTTTAAAAATGAAAAGTACTCATCATGTTTAGTAGCTCTGCATTGCTTATCAGCTTGCCAATGCTAGTTGAAGCAAATAGGCCTCGTACTATTCTACATAGCKTTCATGCTGAGATTTGCAGCATGAGATGCCTGAGTTTTCTGAAATGATTATGTTTAATCTAGGAAGTTATTTCAAAGTGCGTTATAAGCCTATTACAGATACAGAGAATAAGATTACAGGAAGCATCCTAACAAAAGTGGAACCATTAGCAGCTCTAGTACTTAAATCTTCGCCGTTACTTAGTACAATGACAATATGCGGTGTATGATTTCTCAAACTCTTCTGTAGCGTAGCAGGCTAGTGTAGTTAGTTTCACATGTTTGTGTCCTTCTGCAATCAAAGGCTGGCCTGAGGTGACTAATSTGAGAGATTTGAGCTGTTCTAACCAATGATTTGTAGGTTAGTTGAGCCAGGGAGATATAATGCTGGCAACCATCCATCCTTTGTAACGTGTTGTGTTACGACTTGGTATAGTTTCTTTCTGCCCAAATAAAATCTAGAACTAACTCCCACTGTCATACTGATATGATGGCTGCCTAGAGCATACCTTTGGCTTGCTTTATTCTCAAGATTTACTGCTTTGCCTACAGGCATTTACTATTCCTTTCTTACTCTGATAATATTTCACAAACCTCATTCATACTCTCCCTAGCTGGATTATTAGACAGAGCTCTTGCATAATGGTGTATTTAATTCTTGAAAGCGAATTGGATTGCATCAAGTGACTTGGCATCCTGGGGTAGAAATCTATTCCTCCTCCATATTTTATTAGAAGCAGGACTCCTTTAGCTTTTCTGTTTTCTTATAAATAAAAATGCAGATGCTATTGCCTGCTTATTTGTTGTTTATGTTTTTGAAGCCATAGATCAAAAATGAAGGGTGGAAGCTAAAAGTTAGTTAGCAAAACACTGGCTCCCTCAGAGCTCAGTGAATCTCATCCAGTCTGCCTGTCCTCCTTATTGGTTTAAATGGTGAATAGAAATGAAGCGACTTTTTCTCTAGCCATCTGCCTCTGCGGGCTCCCCTGGCACATGAGGAACTAGAATGAATTAGCGAAGAAATAGCCAATGTCTGTTTAAAGACAGCACCTCCTTAAGCTCTGCCAAAAATAGAAGCATGACTCACTCATTCTCTTATTCATTGACACCCTTTAGCCCCCTGCCTTTTGTAGACAGTGATGCCAAAAGGAAAAAAGAAATCTATTTTTAGCTCAGTAGAAGTTGTTCAGCCTTAAAGGCATTTTTTGATAAGGTCCTACAGCCCTCTTCTGAAATCATTGCTGTTTTCCTATTCACATAGCTCATGGTGCCTACTGCACTTCAGAAGAGGGGAAGTGATGGTGCCCCAGAACCTGTAGGTCACCATGCACTTCAGAAAAACAATGTGATAGAGACTCTCTTTTTAAGTGACTAGACTTTGTTATCTAATTGCAGCTTTCCTAAGCTAAAACTAGATTATTACACTCAAAGTCTACACTGAGAGCTACAAGGTAAGTACGGAGCCAGCTCTAAGCAAAACCAGTCAGATCCACAAAATATATGACCAGAAGTGTCATACAGTTATACTAGATAATTRCATTTGCTGTCTAACACGGCTGTGGACTTTCCTGTACTAATTTCTGTAAGTCCAGCACCTAATCTTGACTTGAAAATTTCCAGTCAATGGAATAACTTAATGATCATAAAATGGAGGCCTTATTTCTATTTTGAATTTGTCTAGCCATTAAATTTTATTATTCTGCATGCTAGGATGAAGCATTCGTTACCAGTTTTTTTTTCCCTGCTTATGGATTGTGGTTGAGGATTTATTTGCTCAGCATACCTTCTTGTTGATTAGCTCAACAAGAGTTGAGTTTCCRAAGTATTTCATTATAAAACGTATTTTCTGTTTTCATTTTCATGGCTCTTACCTGAACCCTGTCCAATTTATTATTTTGTTTTCAACTGTAACATTTTAGCTGGTAACAATTACTCCAGTAGTAGTCACTCCAATTAAAAATACAGAGGGTAAAATAATATCTCTTTCCTTTTGGTTATTTTCCTGTTTATACATTGAGGACTACATTAGCCCCTTGGCCCCAGTTCAGGTAATTATCTATGATTACTTACAAGTCATCTTCAAAACTGCTTCTTTCCATGATAACCCTCAGTTCTGTGTAAGCACAGGGAATGGAATGGGGATGGTATGGTTAACAACAAAAAAGAGTTTGAGAGACTCAACAACTTAATGTTTGCCAGGCACTTCAGAAGAAGAACATGAACATTATGATAATGAGTGGGTCCATATTATGGGCATTACAATGACAGATGTGCGTTGTTGGATTTGCCATGCTAGATAAGAAGACCTTTAATCTCAGCTTGTACTTCCTGTTGCCACTGACTGATTTGGTTTCTGCTTTGCAGGCTGACAGCTGAAGAGGTAGATTCCCTAGAAGCAGATACAACCAACCGCTGGCATGGAGTTTGCATTAGCAGAGCATCTCCCACACCATCAGAATCTGCAGCCACTGTGAAGTCACTGATCAAATCATTTGATTTRGGATGCCCAGGTATTTAAACATTGTTTTTTGTAGTAAAAAAGCCTTTTTCTTGTAGCGACGAGCAGCTAATTTTTGTCATTTTGTACCACCTCTTGCTTTTGAAGGGGTGTTTTCTGTCAGTGCTTGGTGCATATATACTTTTCCGGAATGTCACCATGTTAGTGATCACTGCTCTGACATAAGTGAGAAAGAAGATGAGTTTGAAATACAAATGTTTCCATGATTTTCCCCTGCAGGTAGCACTGGACAGAATATCCCCGTTCACAAGGTCCCYAGGAGCCCTCTAAGTGGAATTCCTGTGAGGACAGCCCCAGCAGCTGCTGTTTCTCCCATGCAGGTACAAGGAGCTCTTTCCATCATTGCAGAGTTGAAATGGGTAGATGCAGCATTCACTACAGCCTAACACAGCTTCAGCATGCCAACATGCATATATAGACAAGGGGAAGGGGAAACTGTTTATTTGCTATGGAACATCAAACGCTGTAGTTCTAACAAAAAGGATCAAAGTGAGTTTGCCTTTATCTTCAGTTCAGGGGTCTCAGTGGACGGATGTAAACTCTTTGGAATACAGTTCTGAGCTTTAATCACTGTTGACCAGAAAAGTAGATTTTGATAATTAAGAGTGAGTTATGAGAAGCATCAGATTGAGCTAGGTAGTTGGCATGTGTCTATTCTGAGTTATCCAGTAAGTCCATATACCTCTGACTGAGGAGCTCTTACACTTCTTTTTTCTCCTGAAGCATAATTGTCCTGGAATATAGTTCTTCTTATGTCATGGCACCGGTTAGTTAACTTCCTGTTAGTTACTTTCAATTCTGTGGTGCGATGTTTTTGGAAATACCCCTTTTGTGAATGATGGAAAAGCAAACATGTTGCGATTCCTGATTTCCAGCTGTACTGAAGGTAGCATACCAACAGATTGCTAATGTTTCTAGGCTAGAGAAGCCTCTGCACATTTTTTGACCAGATGAACCAGTCATTGTTCTAAATATATGTCTGTAGATGTTCCAGATACAACTAAAGCCTTTATGAATCCCTAGGAGTAGCTTTAGAGACTAATCGAAACAGTGTTTCTCTTACTGARATTTACCTGTATAAAAAGATAAAATAGTTATCTACCTACTATCAGTTAGCCTCACAGTTATTAAATAATGCCCCACTTCAAATCAGGTAAGCTTTCATATCATCACCCTTATTTTTTACCTTTTCAGGAAGAATAGACTGTTTTCTTTATCTGTTTAAGGCCAAGGCCCTGATGTTTGACTTCGGTCATATATTATGCAAAATAAAGTTAGCACTGGCATAATGTTTGAATACTAGCAGGTAATGTAAATACATCTAAAAAGAAATAAGTGTCATCCTATCACAAGCTGTAATGGGTTGATTCATTCCTATAAAAGACTATTCATACGGTGAAAAAGCTCCTTGTCCCTGTCTTGTTATCTGCAGTCACTTCTCAGGAAGTTGAAGGGCTGATTTTCTATCTTTCAATTGTGCTGCTGATTTTATTTATATACACATATGAAGCAGCTTGAGGTATTTTTCCAGTCTTAGCGAACTAGGGTCTGTTTACTAAAAATTACAACACCTTTTGTCCTAAGCAGGGTCAAAGGGGAAGCTACTAGAATTGTATCAGGAAAATTTCCTCTTAATTTGGAGAAAAACTAGCTGTGAGGCTATGGCAGTAGGAGAGTGTTTTGAAGAAAGGGGTGACTGAAAGAGTACTTAGCAAGCATGTGAGCACATTTCCTTCAAAGAATCAGCAGAGCAAGTTTAAAGAATGGGATTAGGCAGATGTCTGGGAACCTTCTATTAATGCCTGCCTGAGCGGGTATTAATGCTTAAAACTGGTACAGGGGCTGCAGACGCAAGAATCCTTCTGGTCTGATTCAGGTTGCTGGGGACAGAGGCAGTGCTAGGAACAAATTTTCTTGCTTTGGGTTTATGACACTGGATTATGTTTGGCAAAAGAAAAACCTGTGCAAATAAAAGTGAGAATAGTTTAGGAACCAATGTATTACCAACTAAGAATATTTTCTCTGTCCTTTTATTTTTCACAGCCATTTAGACAGCTTTTTGTACAAGCCAATACCTTGCAGAAAGCTTCCTGTATCCCTCCACCTGCTTTATGGTCTTGAGATAGCAGAAACATCTCTTTTTTTTTTGCTTGCCCATTTAAGCATGATGGCTAGTATTTCTTGATTGTTTTTGTACATTTGTTTGTTTAACAGAGACATTCTGTTTATAATAATGGAAAAACAGCCAGCAAAGGAGTCGCCAGGCACACAGATCTTTCAGACCTTCCTCTTGCAGGTAAATTGCAGTAAATGCACAAATATTACCTCTGTTGCCAGCAAAAGCTTGTCATTAGTGCTTTGATACTGTCTGGTCCATTTTTTTCACTTTGTGCATGGTCAAAGGAAAAGTATCTTTAAAGCTTTTGTTTTAGAGATCTTATAATTTTATGTTGCTTCCATTCTATCTTTATCATAGCCTCAAGTGAGGGGTGGGGGGAAACAGATATACTGTGCTTTGCCAAAGCAAACTTGCCCTCTTTACTCCAAAATATCCATGGCACCTCTCTAATCCATGCAGTGGAACTAGAAAGGATTAGGTTTTATTCCACATGTATATATCTGGAACAAATCCAAAGTACTATCTTTTAGGGTTTCGTTTGTTTTTAAATTGGATTTCATTTGAAATACATCAAACATTTCAGATACAGATGCAACTGTTTTTGGAGCAGCCAGATTTGGGCTTGAAATAGTTTGTTTTGAGAGTTCTCAGGAGATGAATTTATTTTTATTTCACACTTTGCTTTTGTTCACTTGTCATATAATACTATTTTCTACCACTGCTTCTTTCCTCTTTTCTCTAGAGCCCTTTGTTTTCATTATCCAGTCCTGAATATAGCTATTGCATTGAAATCAAAGCTAGTAACAGTACGCGTTTTTTAAGGCCAGAAGAGTATTATATTCCTCTAGCCAAACCTCAGTGAAACAGCAGGAAGGGACAGAAAATCAGTCATAACACCTTCAGTGRTAGACTGAATTTTCTGCATTAGTTTGCTAGCACAAGAGAGAAATTAGAACATGTCTTCRTTTTTAGAATCTTCAGATAATTTACTAAGATTCCACTTTCAACATTCAAAGATGAAGARATACTGGATCTGAACAGCAAACCAGGTTATAGGTTGGATGGTAACATAAGCAAATAACAGCATCCTGTCTGTACTTCTGGCTTCTCCTGCTAGAGTAAATGCTAAGAAAGCAGAATTTATCAGTGGAACAAATAGCATTTACATATTTGTGTCAGGGGGCTTCCAGAAAATGTCTTGCATGAATATGAATATGTACTCTGATCTTAAACAGTATGTAAGACCATTTTAATCTCTACTAATTTACTGTATAGTGAAGTAATCTGTCAACTATGGAATGTAATGACAGTCCCGAGTGATAAATATCCCACTTCAGGCCATGGATACTTGCTGTTATTGTCCTGTAGACAACTGTTCTGTGAAAATCTATTTGAAATCAACAAGTATTTTATTAGCCATGGTACATGGTATGGTAACAATTTATGGTGTCTTATCTAACAAGTTCCCATATCTACAGCTTCTCATTTTACCTGTGTTTGATTTAGTTCCAGTAATCCTCAGCAAARGCTTACCATAACATTGTATTAGCTCTGGTTCCAGTCTAAATAATCCTAGAAGGCAGTTGATGCAAGCCCTATATAAACAATACTGAATTAAAAAATATCCCCAAGGAAATTCAGAATGAAGTAGTCTCCATAATAATAATCTTCTGGCTGGTTCCATCTGACTAGCATCACAGCAGGGTCCTGTGAGGTCTTTAATATGACCCAAATGTTACATTGTTGGGGAGGAGGATGGATTACTTAGTAGAGAGCTGATTTTTAGCTATGATCTTTTCAGTTAGAATCAGAAGTTTACTGGTTCTGTCCTGGAAATTCTAACAGATTTTTGCTGTGAAAAATAAGTTAAAGAAGTGTGTTACTCATGTAGGTGAGACTCAAAGTAMAAGACTGTTATTTGCACCACTTCAGACACTACTGTATAATTCAAGCCAGTAATCGCAAAGTCACTTTGAACAATGCAAATAAATGGAGCTAGCAGGATGTGATTTTCCTTAATCATATTGCATATTYTATGATTGTTCACCTATATCTCTTTCCAAAGGGCTCCTAATATACCTTTATCTTCTTCCTCTTTTCTTTGCAGCTAGATGTTTCTAATAGCCTTTATTCCTATCTGGCATCCTTTCTTCTGCTTGCCTTTCTTGTGCTTTCAGTGTGAATGCATCCCGACTGACTAGCACAGAATTTTCTAATTGAGTCATCCATTAGCCAGTCCAATTATGTTAATCACAATTTTGAAATGCATATTTTGGCCATCCTTAAAGGCTAGTGAGAAACCTACATTTCTCTTCATAATGTTCAAGTTTTATTTATTGATATGCCTTTGTGGTAGATCACTTCTTTAAACAGAATGTTCATGTGTTTAAGACAGTCCCAAAAATCRTTCATTGGATGCCTGTCTGATTGGTGTGGCTATTTACATTTGAGACATTTGGGAGAAACTTATGAAAACTCCTCATAAATCTGATGGAAAGAGGAGCTAGAAGAATCATAAACACATGGAATATACAGTGGAAAACCAAAAAAGACAGGAAAGTAGCTTTCTATACTGCATTCAAATGACAGAAGGGTAATATATCAAAATATTCATACACAGAGTGCCTGTGTATGCTTCTAAAGAAGCTCACCTGGTTTGGAGGTGAGGGTCTCTCTTTGCGTGAAGTCTAATGTTTCTATTTCCCATTTTCCAGTATGCAGTGGTTTAAAAATACGCTATGTGCTACTTCTTGTTTGTTATGGATTCATTGTGCATAAAAAGGAAGGATAGGGGAGTGGAGGGAAGGATGATCCTGACTGAGCAAGGTGTATGCAATCCAGCACAACAAAGTTCTGCCCAAGCTCCAGTTACTGGACTGAAAACAGAGTCTCCTGGAACTTGATTCTGTCCTTTTCCGTCTCGACTCCTTAGTAGATGGGAACCTAACAACCCTTTCTGCTGTGCTTGAGAAGGTGCAGAACTGCCTATAGCTCTCAGCAGTTGCAAATGCTACTTTTATTTTACCACTTTCAGGAGTCAAAGCAARGGCAGCTGCACACCTATGGTTACCATACTGCATTAGAAAGGATGTGTTTATTTCAAAACTCACTCCTGCTGAGAAGAAATTTAGGACTGATTCAGTGATACCAGGCATTGCTGAAGCTGAGATGAGGAGAAAAAAGTTCTACATTCAATTAATTTCTGATACAAGCTCATACTGTGCTGGCCACCAATACTGGTTTGTTGACAGTTTGTCTACAGAAAAGCAGCAGCCAACTTTTCCTGTGTTATTCACCATTCTACCTTATGACTGATATGTGTGGAGAGATAATTTGATCTCCATGATGTCTTTGTCCTCTCTGTGAAGACTTAGTATAAATAGAACCCATATTGATAAATTTTTTTGATTTATTTATACATTTGTATAAACATATGCACATTATTACATATATATTATATATAAAATAAAAAAAGCAGATGCAGCTGCTAAGAATGTATTGCAATTTCTCAATGTCATGTTAGATAGGATGCCAAATATCAAGCGATAATAAATGCTTTTTACTGCTGCCTTGATCTGGGTTGTATTCTAGAGGTAAAAGGCTTTCTTGTTACAGTTATATTAATGGCAGAAAAAAAAATTATTATACTAGGGCTGGTCAGTCATCTGGTGAAGATATTTGGGGATCAGCTTTTGAACCTTTAAGTCTGTAGATTTTGGTATTTCCCCTCATTCACCTGAGGCCCTACCCCCCAGCAGGAGTATCAATCACAGGAAACTAGGCAGTTTGTACTGTTGAAATCATCAAAGCCATTCCTTGTTATGATCACCTCTAATCTGCTCAAGGTTTCCTAGCCCCATGTGTGTTTAATGAACAAATGAGTACGTTTGTTTAGAATCAAAACAACAGACTACATATTGTGTGCTGGGTGGCAGGACAGTGATTAATCAAATTCCTCAGACTGCAAACTGACAGCTTTTTTTTTAATTCCCACAGACCTTCTGAAGGGGAGAAATGAAGAGCTGAAACCAGACCATTACCTCCGCAAAAGCCCCTCCCTGGAATCCTTGAGCAAACCTCCTATGGCCTTCAGCAGCAGAATGCTTGCTTCTACCCCCAGCAGCTTGAAACCCCAAAGCAAACTCAGGTACCAACTCAGCTGGCTGGGATAAACAGTGTGCTGGAAAGATTGGCAACATTACCTGGCACTGAGATAAATGTTCTAGTCTAGTTGACCGCTGTTACTAGAAGAAACACTGCTGGTTACTCTGTCCAGTGCCTTCCCAATCAGACAGATGTGTTCTGAGTTACCAGGCTGTGAGCTATGTCAGGTCCAAATATCAAAATTCAGATGATAATAACCACAATTATCTATAAAAGGAGCAATCAATATAAACTGCAGATAGCAATTTTTCAGAAGCTACTTAACTGTTCTGTTCCAGAATCCTGTCATACACTAGTGGTCAAACCCCACTATTGTAATGCAGCTTTGCATATAGTTGTGAGTTAAAGCTAAAAGCTTTTCTTCTAAGGGAAAGCTGAAGTATGAATTTAGACACACAATTTTCTTCTGCYTTCTTTCCTCTGATCTCCACCATTACTCCCAAAAACAGAAGCTGTAGGTGGAGACAATGCAAGTGTTTTGATTATTGACCTTTAACTGTCCTCTGGGCCTTAGCTGCAATGCGGTTTCCAAATTTTACCATTTATTGAAGAACTCATTCTGCAGCAGCTTAGTTGGGTGTGAATTTGTAGTTTCATATTCTTTAGATAGCTTCTTTCAACTGTTCACCCTAAACCTCAGTTTTCCTTGTGTAAAGCAAGGAGATTACTTGAAAATATAATGTGTAAATCTGATGAAAGTAACAGCAGAAATGCTGGGTTAAAACACATCATCTAGGGGTCATATTCTCAAGTATCCATGTACTGCTGCTTTTTTTGGCTGTCTATATGCAGTGATGCCAACTAATTTGTCTCATCTGAAGACAAATATAGGAATGTATGCTCTGAAAGTTATCACAGTTAGGCTTCCATTTAGATTCTGTAATGCTGTCCTGCTTTGTCATAGGGATATGATTTACAAACTGGAAAAGAAAATAGAGGCATATTTATCTTCTCTCTTATCCTTCCCTGGATAGTGTGGAAAGAAAGGACCCATTGGCAGCCCTAGCCCGGGAATATGGTGGTTCAAAGAGGAATGCTCTGTTGAAGTGGTGCCAGAAGAAGACCGAAGGTTACCAGGTAGTCTGGAGAATAATTCATCGTTATCCTATCTGTGTGCAATAAGCAGTGTCATTTCAAAGAATTATGTGTATTTCACTCTGCTGCTGTTTGTATGTTTGCTTCTACTGGACATTTCCAACCTCTTCCTTTCTTCACATTTCTTTAATGCTGCAGTCCCCAGTATTACATAGTCATAAATAGTTCATTTACAAATGCTGAAATACTTGCTGTAACAAAGGTCACTGAAGGTAAGAAACACAGTGTACATGAACAGCAGCTCCAAGGTAGGCATCAATTTTAGAAACGCTGTTTTAATATTTTTTTTTCTATAGGCTTCTGTGCTGTGCCATTGAGTGCTTTTTCCTTAGTTACTTCTGTAAAACTGAATAAATATTTCCTCCTGTGGCCTTTATCAAATACAGCTTGCTGCTTAGGCCCAGGTCTTTGTAATGAGCTGGAGCTCATTTGTACAAAACAAAATTTGACTGCTTAAAAATATGTCATTTCTTTGCTGACGGATTTTCACTGCCAAACAGGCACAACGACTCAGCCAGTTCACGTATGGCCGTTGCTGTGCTCATCCAGCTCTAGCTGGTGTTTGTATACAGTTGAATTAGACCTTTGGCCTTACTYGTAACAGAGCTGTAGCTGGCAGTTATAGACAACAATTCATCCTGTGATATATGCCGGGTGTGCAGGATATTCTTGGTTTAATATAATGTTGAGATTTTTCTTTCTTAAGAATAATATTGTTTGTTACTTAGAGCAGAAGACAAAAGCATTTGTCACCACATGATATGCACCCTGGAACAAATATTTAATAAAAGCAGAGTCCATCTTTTAAAGTAAATAATGATTTTTTTTTCACAACTAGCTCATTATGAAACACTGACTATACTGGGTAGGAGTTTGGAAGAAAAAGTTTATTCCTTTAAATAAACTGATCCAGAAAAGTTTAAGAGTCATATCATAGCAGTGGCGTATTCATTTGACTCAAATGTCACAGAAGGATGGATATCAGAGAAGGCTCTTGACTTTATACACATTGTAGGAGCAGTAAATCATGCATTATTGCCTGAAAGGCTATAATGCTGTCCCCTAAAGTTGTGTCTCCTGTGCTGTGTTGGATTTATACATACTTGTGCCTCAATTTCTAAAATTCTCCTGGTCTTGGTTTAGAAGGGGTGGGGGGAACATTTCTATCCAATTCTCAGAAAATGATTCATGAAATACACCTTTTCCAAATCTGACTTCCGTTAATCTGGCAAATTCATCTCTTGAGTAAGAATTTCTCCCTACAGGGTTGTCCACTTTTGTTTTAAGTGTCACCTATGATGAGCTTCCGCCACTTCTTTTAAACTAGTCTAGCTTGTCAGAGTTCACTGTTTGAAGCAATTTTTGAAAGGCAGCCTATCATTTCCTTCCTCTGATTACATCCAAGCAGGACTAAGAGTACAGCTTTCAGAAGTTACTATGTGGCTTTGCAAATACATAGACCTCCTCTGATTCTGCAAGTACCAAACAGGCACCAAGAGTGACAAGTATTGTCTCCCTGATAGAAAAGAGAAGGAGTTTTGTTTTTCTATGCTGAACCCAAGTAGTGGGGCCAACTGTGTATCAGATAGCAGGCCACCCAGGAGGTATGCAAGGCAGTCTGGGTCTATTTGTTTTTCCTCTTGTTATTAGCCTCTAGAGCAAAATATGTCCGTGGTTCAGAGGACAGTGGAAGTCTTAGCTTTATGTGTAGTGATACACATAAAGTATCAACAGGAGTGATGTTGTTACAGACATGACTGTCCAGATGACATCTAAAAAAAAAGCCGTGTCATTTTGGTTCTTTGTCTGAAGAGGCTTTTGTTCTGTTGCTGACTGTCCTCTGTCATTACTGTTTTTGAAGAAGCAGAATGAATTTTCTGCAATTTTCAGAAAAAGCAGGTATAGCATTGGCAAAAACTGCGTGAACCAAAAGGAGTTCAGTCTGGAAGGCAGTGGAGGGCTTTATTGCCCAGAGTAAAAGGTCTTGGAGCAGAGATTAGACAGATGAACAAAAGGACAAACAATGCTATTGATTTATGGTGAGAGTCTCGCTGCTCTATCATCACTCTTTCATCTAGAGGCATTATCTGTTGGACATTCCTCCTCAGATTCTCATCCCCATCATGCTTTTTGCAGTACACTCACTAACTCTTCTTGAACTTGCTTTTCTCTGACCCTTGCACTCTCATGATAGGGCTGATATCAAGCTCCACAGGGAGTTTTTATCATTCTTGAGTACAAAGAGCTGGAGTGGAGTAAAAGAACATCAGCCTCCTTCCTGCCTTGGCTGCTACACTGGTGGGAATGRAGTAATGAACTTCACCAAGCAGAACCGTGGTGATGTGCATGTGACTTCTTTTCTGTATGTGATACCCATGCCTATGAGGTATGCAAACCCCCAGTACACTCTGTTTTGTTCTTTCTGACATGAAGCCCAGAACCACAGGTAGCTTTGGGTGCCACCGTTTTCAGCTCCATAATGCAATGGAATGAGAAGAAAAGATGTGCCACTTCGCTGCCTCACTTTTCAGTGAGATTGTGTATTGCCCTAAAGGTTTAGTATGAATCTTTCCACAGTTCCTCGTTTGAGTGTTTGAGGAAGAGGGAGATTCCTTTTTGTCTGAATTCTGGAGATATCTTGCTTCATCAAGCAGTATGAACAAAATGGATTAGAGTAACAGATTCTCTCAGTAGCAGCTACCATCCATGTCACAGATTCACTGAGGAAAGCTGGATTAATGACCTAGGAGAGTATCTGGGGATAAGATCTAGGGACCAGTGCACAAGGCTCCACTTTTTAAATGCTTTAATCCATACAAGGCTTATACTATAGATAGAAATTTGCATCCTGCTAATGGCATATATCTTTTGCATTGACTACAGTGGGAACATTCCCCAGCTTTGAACTTCAGTGCCATCCCCGGGAGGAAATCTCATAAAACATGAGAGAAACATTGGACGGGGATGAGAGAAGTGCAACTCAAATGATTAGTGGCCTGGAGGGTTAGATTTGTTAAAAAAAAAAAAAAAAAATCAATGAGTTTACAGTAACTGAGGGGAAACATGAAAAAATCTATATGTCTCTAATCTACTATGGCATTTCTAAGAGAAAGAGGAGAAAGAATAATTGTTTAAAAAATGAAAATAGAAGGACTGAAAGGAAAATAAAGGTGAAGTTAAGTTTAATGACTAGGAGAAAAAAATATGAAAATGAGATCTCATAAACTATGACATGATCTACCATAACAATTTTAGTTGTCGTATTTCAGGGCCTGGGTGAAAYGTTATCTGGCATTTTGGGCATTGATTTTGAATAACTATACAGAGCAGGATTTAAAAAATCTCAACAGTAAAAAGAATTATAGTGAAATAAGGCTTTGAGCTCAGTGGCTTTCTGCAGAACTTTCTGGAGGAAAATCTCCAGATGAAAAAAACCCTCTTCATCTAATGTATGTTCATCTATAGGAATTGTAGACTTGCACATGGTCTCTCTTGCTAGACATGAATAGACTGTTCCTTCTGCCTCTCTGAAGTTGTTGACATCATGATGTGTAATGTAGGGTGATGAGATGACCAGACTTGTGAATTGCTTTTGTGGCTCTGGATTTCAATTACCACAAGACCTTTCAACCACAAAGCCTGCTGAGAGTAAGTTATTTATGTTAAAATAGCTTTTTCTCTGTTGTTCTGTTTTTTTTCCATCTATTTAAAAAGGTTATACATCATAGCAGCAGTGTGAGTTAGAAATTGTGTGCTTCTTTTCTAATAGGCTCTGTTCTCATGAGTCTTAACTCCTGGAAACTGTTGAGAGTCATTCATGTTGCATTATCACCTTCCATAATCATATCATTAGTGACTGTGGTGTTATTTAAGTGCCCTGGTTCTGCTTGCTCTCTGTAGAGACCGTTTGTCAAGAGGCTAAAGCTCTTTAGATTGAATCTATTACTATCCACAGATGTATTGTGAAAACACAGAACATCAAGAGGCACTTAACCCATGGTCATTAGAACTGAGGATTATGGTTTGTGCCACACATACCTTCTCCAAACAGGGGAGAGGATTGCTTCCATGTTAATGAATATGGATTGCTTAGAAAAACTGTTTTCACATTTTTTCCAGTGACTAGACAGCCAGCCTATAGCACAGAGAAAAAGAGAATGTGAAACTGACTCTTTTCTCCAGTGGTTATTCTTTTTATCAAAGTTATGATTGGTTTAACAGGACCCATCTGGAATCTACTTCTTGAAGAAACACCRTCTTTTATAATAAGTTAAGTATAAATGCAGTTGTCTTAAGTAGAGGAATGCTAAATAAGAGGAGTCAAGAAATGCTCTAAAATTGACAAAGGGGAAATGGCTGCTATAACTCTGAAGATTTTTATATTTTGCATCTCTACCTGTGCATTCAAGCCATTACACTACGTTGTCTCCCTGAACGTGACGGTGTCAGTGCAGCTTCTTGTGGATAGTGGCAGCGGACATCCTCAAGAGAAGAGGCGTTGCTCCCCAAAAGCACTAACACCAATCTGAGATGACTGTTAATTGTCTTACTGGTATTTGTGGGACCAGCCTAAGATCAGATTTGTCAGTATCTGGAGGAATCTCAACAGCCTGCAGAAGCTACTAACCAGAGCAATCTTTAGCCTGGCTTTCTTGTCATAGAAGTTGATTCTGGAAAAAGTAATTCCTGTAAAATTTTCTGCATGAAATACTCTTGCAGCTATGAGCAAAGCTTGAAGAAAATGATTTATTTGTTTCAGGGCCTTACTTATAGTCACTTGACTTTGAAGTAGGTCCCAGGAGCACTGTGCAGTTTCAGAAAGTCTGCTTAGAAGTATGCTGGAAATATTTTGAGGTCAATACTCTCAGACATTGTATTGTCTTCCATTTGTTTTGTTTAAATTAGCGAAGTATGAAAATCGGTATACCCAGCAGTTCTGAACATTTCTGTCATTCTGTCTTTGCTACATATATTTATAAAAGTACCTTTCCTGTACAGTGCTTCAGCTAACTATTCTAAAAGAGGAAAGAAAAAAAGCCATACTGAAGTATTCCTATTATTATGGCTATTCCAACCTTTAGAGACAGAAATCGGAAACAGTTTACTTCCAAACTTAACCTAAAATGCATTAAGTGTACTTCTGAATGCTCTTACTACTAGAAGCATTAGCCTCTTATATCCGACCATGCGAAGGTCAGTGTCTCTTCACTGTGCCACATTCTGTGTATAGCAAGGATGCGAAAGCTTGGGGAGGAAAATAAAGGCTGTGTTGGTATTTGCTGTTTGTCAAATAATTATAGAAGAAACTGCTTAACTAGTGGTTTGGCAGTGAATATGTAAAACTTTTTACCCTTTTAAATCCAGTTAAAACTCAGACTAACAGTAGGTTTTTGTTTATGAATTTATGGCTTTCTTTTTCTCCCAGGAACTTTCATACCTGTTCTTTTTTGTAGTGGTCAGTATTTTCTCCGTATCTTCTCCATTCTCAAGCTCTATTCCCCTGCTTTCTCCCATAGTCCATGTGTTTTTTTGGCTGGTTTGCTGGCTGGATGAGTTTTGGTGCATTTAAAAATATACGAATCTCAAAATTTGTACATAAATATTTGTACATAAAAAGATGTACAAATGGCCAAGATGAACAAATGCAGGCTGGTGAGAAGGTAACATCTTCCTGTTGGTCAAGTAGTCATAGAGCCCATGCTCCTCATTAGAGAGATCAGCTGCCTCTGCCCCTAGGCCACTAGCCAGGATGMCTGTTTCTTGGCTGCTAGTGGACCAAGCAGTTGTATTCGGAGACAACAATTTATATAGGAGATCTGAAAATGGCTTCATGACTGGTTGTACGTTGATGTGTCATGCTAGAAGGTTTCTTCCTTACACTGTGAACTAAGAGCTATATTTAGAAGCAAGTCAGTCATCTCTTTTGTTTGTCCTTACTGCGAGTAGCTGACAGTAACTTTTCTACTTAAACAACTACTGTCTCAGTATTTTTTGAATCTAGACTCAACACTTTTTGCCTCACCTCAGTTATGCGTCATCTTGGACCATAGAGAGCAGACAGGGGCTATATTGCAAGCAGTACCAGTGTCTTCAGGATTGGTCCTCAGGCTGGCAGTCTTAGTAAGGAATCAGGGAGCTTGATGGGACAAGAAAGCAGAATCAGCCTTCTCAACCTCCGAACCTGGGAAGGATATAATATGTAGGACTTAGTTTATAACCCAGTTAAACATTTCCTTTGACATTAACATAATAGAGCTTAGTTGTAAAGTCTTGAGTAACCAAACACAGCTGTGCACTGTCCTAAAGAAAGAAAAAAAGAGTCCATTTCTTTCTTAATCGCAAGATGTGCATTTGAGTACTGTAGCAATTCTCTTACCCTTTTCTACAATACTTTGTGTCATCAAGAAGCAAAAACTGTTTCAATACACTCCAAAGTTGTGTCATACTCTTTCTCTAAAAGCCATATTAACCAGGTTTCTACCTTACTGTATAAGTAATCGTGAGAAGTAGTTAAACAGTGACATTCCACAATTCAACTGTAACACAGAGGAGTGGATGTACAAGTTTTCTGGACACCTTTTCAGGTATGGCCTTTCAAGCAGCAAAGATAGGAGGTGAATCCATCTGCTGTTGCAACAATTTATGTGCAGCCTGGAAAGGCTGGATTCCCACAGTACTGTGATCTTGTGTGCTAAAGATCAGCAGCAAAACAAATATCTTCTGGTTTATGTGATGTGGGTGAAGAAAAACACTGAACAAAACCCCTCTAGAGTTAAGCGGCAGCCATCCATTCATTGTTACGCAGAGTTCATGGCAGAGTCACTCTCTTCTGTGGAGGAGTGTGAGGTCTCCCTTCTGCCACAGGAGCCTGCGTACTTGAAGTTTGAGGTTGTTGGCTAGAGCCTGCAGAGTAATGAGGAAAAAGCTCTCTAGCTTGGTGTTTACCAAGACTGTTAATGCAAACGTAGTTCTTCTCTGATGAAGTTACTGTAAAGGACTATGTGCTAGCACATCTATTCTGGTAAGAAGGTGCATGTGCTTATTACTGCATCCACACTAGTTGTAGCATTATGACAGTTAGAAGGGGGATATATGTGCAATACTTTTTTCMCAGGAAGTTATTTGTGTATTCTGTGCATTTCTGAGAATTGGGTGACGTGTCTGGCTCTCTTTGTATTTCTTTTTTGCAATAAATTTTAATTCTGTGAAGAGGATACTGACTTCAGGGGAAGTTTTCTGATCTGTGCAAAAATTTAAGGGCGTTAGTGGTAGCTATTGAGACAAGAGGGTTTACTTTGTGTTTAAATAAAAATTGACAATAAAGTGATCAGGAATTTTACTCCCAAGTCTGCTTTGGACTGGCTCTTTGGCCTTAGCAATCTTGCATAACATCCTTGCCCTGATTTCCCCAGCTGTTAAATAGTATCTTACCGTCTCATTGGGTGATGATAAGGTTCACTAACATTTGTAAGATGCTTTAAGACACTCTGATAGAAGTGCAAACTTGTTGGGTTTTAATTACTGCAAATATGGGCTTAAAATTTCAAGATATTCTCAGTTCTTTTCCAGAATATATATTTTTTTCTTTTTCTAAGTAAAAACATTTATATGAATCTGTACATGCAGTTTCTCTGTATGTCCCAGCTGGATCCAGGGTTGGCTTTAGAAAATAAATATAGAAACCAAATCATGGCATGTTGGGAGTAATCAGGTTAATTACCAGTGTGCGAGCCCTCTTCATATTAATGCCAATGGATAAACATGCTTCTCCAGTGTAGCCAAATAACTTGAGCCAAGTTCTACCTTTTTCACACAGGGGCTTTATCCTGTAAATAAATACAAATCTTTCAATTGGAGGGATAAATGTCCATGCAGCGCTCTCATGCGTAGCTTTCTGTCCTGCTGGGTAATTTTAAAAATAGCATTTACATGCTGTCCATCCCAAAGTCCAAGACGCCTTCCTCGTGTTGCCTGGATGCAATGACAATCAGTGAAAACACTGAATTGATTGGTCACCAACTGGAACAGATCCAAACCATGAATTTAACTGGGAGGGAGCAGAGCCCTGCTGCCTGTTCCATGAATATCCTTTGCTGTTGAAACCTCACCCCACCTTGTCTCCATCCTTTACTGAGAGCTGGCAGGAGTCTGCAGCTTACCGCTCTGCCCAGGAATTCCAGGACACAGCTAATCTCCGCACTATCAGTACAGATAATTAGAAATAACTGTTGAAGCAGTCAGAGTGGTCATTAGCAATTCTGCACCAGGGCTCCAGGCAGGAAGTAGCTGTGCTACTGTCTTGGACACAGAGGGGAGCTGGTTCCTCCCCCTCCCTCGCTCCCTCCTGCTTTCCCCAGCCTGTCCGTGTGGTTCTCAGAGCTCTGCTGCTGCATCTTCAGTCGTGCAGCCATGGGAGTGAAGGAACACGGCCCAGTCTGTTTCTTTGTGGCATTCAGCGGTGGTGTCATTTATACAAATGAGTTGATGAGAAAATTGATTAGAAGTGTTAGTTGTGTAGCAAGCAGTGAGGTGACTTTCAGCAGGTGAGCAAAAGAAGTATAATTTATACTTGAGAGTGGAAAAAAGAAAGATAACAAAAATAAGAACTCATCAAAATCACATGGATTTATTACAATAAACCCACTGTTGCCAGACCTCATGCTCCTGCTAGTTCTTGGTCATGCTATGTAATCCACCTTTGGTTCTATATGTTTGTATAAGAAAGAGCTAGCTCTCTGTGAGATCAACCTTAACCATTCTCTCTCTACTTCAAGCAAAAGCTGTGTTGTAAAGTGATAGATTAAAACCTTAAATGAGGAATATGTACAACAATTTATTATTTACTTAACTTTTAGTGAGACCTTTGAGGTAAGTGACTTAGCGATGATAATGTTTTGACAGGGTAATCTGCATTCAAAACAACACATGCATTTGCCAGGAAAGACATAAAAAATCAGTATTTGTTATGTGCACTGTGCTAGCAGCTTCTCTGAAGCTTCTTCTCTGTTCACCAATACTTGTTTTCATTTTAGAAAGGTGGTCTTTGTATGTTACAATGCAAAGAAAACCTGAAAATTGTGAACCCAGTATAGTGTGAACAGGATTCAAATGTTTGTCAGTCCCCACAGTGCAATAGACCTGGTGGGCATGATCACCTCTTGCTCCTTGTGAATRCTGTAGCCAACTGATTTATGAGGACTGAGTGCTTTTGCCAAAGAATATAGTCATAAGCTCACTTTTAAATGTGTTGTCTGTGCTAAAAAGACTTATTAATTTACACTCACTGAAGTAAATGATAAATGGTAAACCTGAGGCAACATCTGTGGCAGCAGTGGAACAAGTAGCAAACAGAACCTAGGAATGTGATGGGAAATGGAGTTTCTTTATAAATAGGAATGCAGTAAATGCAGTAACCTTTTAAAGTGCTGGCAGATTTATTTATCATTTCACTGTGCTATAATTGCATAATTTAACAGTATTTTCACATAGCATGTTATGTTATGTGAGTTATGTTGTTTCATACGCATATAATCAGCAATAATATGCATTACTTACTGACATGCCTGGCAGAGGCATTAGAAATATGGATGATGGAAAGAGAAATACAAAGTTTTGAAGAAAGGTTAAAACAATCCTTACAGAGACTCCAGCTGCCTGAACCATTCGAGCTAGGGATATTAATACAACCGAGAGGGTAGGAGGTCATTTGGCTTCCTTCCCAATCTTGGCTAGCCACTTAATCTCTATACAATAAACAGTATTGCTGTTCCACAAGTTATTCTAGATTTTTTTTTTTTATCAAAAGGCATGAGTTTATCATGTATCCCATTTAAGAGAAAAAGATTTGTAATAGAATTCAGAAAGGTTCCTGGTAGTAGATTGTGCTAAATCTGATATGCAAATCATTTTAGACTTGCAGCTACCCATTGAAAATAGCTGTGTGCAATTGTCCAAGTCATCTGGGTGCACCTTGTAATTACAGAGGAATCCAGGCAGTCTTTAATTTTAAACATTCATGCCTTTCATCTGTATTAACTGGGCCTGACCACACTTCTAATTCCCCCATATTTCCAATAGATTGCCCAGACATTTCATATCTTTGGTGGAACATTTTAGACACACTGGAGTGTTTTATTAGCTCAGAAGGTTAGATCGTGCTATGAGGAATTGTAGCTTCTTCACTTTTTCTGCTTCTCAAGAAGAGTTTAGAATTTGCATAATGGAAGTTAAGAGCTTGTATGCTTCCTTTGGTAGAACTTCTTTGGCTAAAGCCCACTAACATGTCCCCCATCATTGTGCTGAATCCAAATTAGATTTACAGTTTCATGCAGCTATTGTTAAAGATGGATGGATGGAGATAATACTTGGGAGTGGCTTTTCAAGGTACCGCGATCAGATTTTGCATTAGAAAGATCAGAGTTCAGATTTGCAGAGATGTGATTCATAAAAGGGAGGTTCCTTTCCAGACATCTGTTTCTAAATAAAACTACTTGAAAACACTGTGCTGTAAGACTGTTGGTCTGTGAAAGACATGTGGGCCACTAGTTAGTGATAAGAAAGAAGAGCTGCAGAAAGCTGAGCCAATTAAGAGGGAACTGCTGTTTAAAACAAGACAGTTCCCTTTGGTTCATTCAGTATATTTATTTCAACTAGTTTTGCCTTCAGTGTATAGGTTTATATTCTGCCTGGGATGGACCTTGATGTTTAGCCACTCTGTCTTGTTCTCATTATGCCTTTCCGTATCAGTGGCTTCTGAATGACAGTAGGACATGTTGCGTGTTTTGGTCGGGAGAGAATGATGCTATAGTCGTGTTTATTGCAGACTTTCTTCCACAGACTTCTAGTGTAACTTCAAGCTGATTCAAGTCTATAATTTATGTTTCTGGGTCTTATAGAGAGAATTATGACTCAGAAGGCCATTGCTGTGAGCACAGTCTACTATCTGCTTAGCAGGAATATGTCATGGCAGTATATTAACATACTTAGGCTGTAGTGAAAAGCATATGATGTCATTGTTGTTTTTTACTAAAGACTTAGAGTCAAAGATCTCTAGTGAAATCCAGTGGGGTGGTTGTTTTTTCCTCAGATAAACAAGGAATTGTTTTTAGTGAGAACAGATCACACAGATTTCCTTGTATGTCTTTACCATGGCTCTCATAGCGCTCAGTTATCCACAAGCAAAGGTCTTGTTCCTGGGGTGGGGAACTAAGGTTAATGACTTGCAGGTGTTCAGTGTCATTTAGACTTGGCCTGCCACTAATATCATAGATAATACATTTGCTCTCTAAATAACATTGCCTGCATTTTTTTTAACTTTGCTTAATGTTAGGTACTTTAATATTCATAGAGGTGAAACATACTGAGTATTTCTGTATTTTCAGGTAACTTGGCTCCCTGTTTTTTCTCCCAGATTCCAGTCTCTGATCATACCCAGTGCATGCGTAGTAGTAGTTCATTCATTAGCTCTCTTTTGAAATGAAGAAGCTAGTTTTGTTGACAAGAAACCAGGCACTGCTCTGGAAACAGTTTGGTCTGGAGACCAGCCCTGTAGGTGGTATGGACACCCCCTGGCCAGATTTAGTTCCATTTGCCCTACACCATCCTCTACCACTATCCCAGCAGGCCTTACACCCTCAAATCTTCCTATGTTCCTTTTACCACTCCACAGGACATACAAAGATGCTCATGTTACCATGTTGTAAAAACACTCCTCTTTTGGCTTACAACAAGGCTTTCATGTTCTTTCAAGATTTTCAATTGAAAAATAAAACCACACACAAAATAACTGTCTTAGCACTACCACAGAAGACCTAGGTCAAGTGCTATGTAATATGGATGTGATATGTCTGCACCAAAGAAAGCTCTAGGAATCTTGAGCTGTGAGCTACTTGGGACCCCTTGGTCCATGGGCCATGGATTGATCCTGATGCAAATAGCAGCGTAGAACCACTGACAGACAACATACTAAAGCTAGATATTGAGATTCTAGTGACTATGAGACATGTTATGACCATAAGTTTGCAAATTTTCTACTTTCCCAAACCATCATTATAGCTCAGTTTGATCTGCAGTCCCCATTCTATTTTCCTGTTTATTCCTACATTTGTTCTGCATACACTATGATGATACATCTTCCACCTAAAGTGTGCCATCCTATACAGTTTAACTTCTAGATGTCTCATCAGAAGCTTCATGCTGTTGTTCAGAGCTTGGGTCGGGGGGGAGATTGTGCTGTAAGACACTAGGAGCTAAAGAGGAATCACCCAACTCTCCATCCAGTAGTTTGGAGGTGTACATTAACAACCTCCACGTATACAAATAGCTCCCGCATATTCATGGACTGTGTGCTCAAGAATAGGGAGGTGTGGCAGAAAGACTGGGACGGACTTCATTGCCAAAATAATCAAAAGAAGTGAATAGTTTCCAAGGTGTTTGTTCCCTAAATTGTTGTTTTGTTTTGTTTTTTTCCTGGCTTCAGTCGAGTCAATGATCTCCAAGAAATCAGAGTGCTTCTATTTTGAGTTAATTCCTCTTGGTGGGGGGTAATAGAGAGGTAATGCAAATAAAGTTGCTATGTAGCAAAACACAGGAGATCACTTCCCGTTTACTGTGTCCTTATATTCCAAAATAAAATGTTGTCAACAGAGAATGTAAAATGAAATGTCACAGAGGAGTTTATATCATGTATGAAATGGAAATGGATTTGTTTAGAGGAAAAAAATACAACTCACTGCCACTCATTGGGTGTCAGATGGCAACTGAGTGGTTTTAGGTATGTCTAAATGTTTGTTGTTGTATTATTAAGAGAATAGTTGAGTTGTAGCTTGAAACACTGGTTTTAGTTTGCATTTAGGACAAAAATTCAGACTCATGTTTGTTTTCTCCTTTCATGATGACATACTACTTTGCATTAGTTTTCATATGTGGTTTAAACATTGTCAGTAGAACTTCATCCTTGAACTCTTGCTTATTTGTAAGACATGGATCCAAGAATTACCAAAGATGACTAGCTGAAAGATCAATCTGGAGACGTGAGGATTTTTGGAGCATACTTCTGATTTTATTACAGACTTCAGCACCTTGCACCTCTTGGTATTTTTAGATTGGAGGAGAAGAATAGTCTTAGGTATAATTAAATCTACAAAGCTGAGTGAAATTGATAAAACTGATGCTGGATTAATAAAATACTGTAGGAAGGAGCAGTTTTGTGTTTCATGCCTCTTTCTCATAACAGCATCATGAAAATGAGAATGAGATACAGTGTTCCCACACAAACATGACTTGCCTTTTTGTCTAGTCCTGTTGCTTAGGTTGGTTGTTCCTGCTTTGGTTGTTCCTGCTTCTATGACCTTTGGCAGAGGGTGGGGAAAGTCTCCATTCATTCTCTGTTCCTACCATGCAAGTATAAAATGAAAATATTGGCATTTTTGTGATAGGCTATTTACTGAAAAAATGTATTGGCCTCAGTAAAAACTCTTCAGTAATTTGGCAGTTAATCCTTTACCTATAACTGTGGATTGATAAATAGTATGTATCTTGTTTGTCTCAAACTTCCAGAAGGCTGAGTAATGTAGCTTCAGCCAATTCTGTAATACAAGGTTGTACTTCCTAGTGCAACTTTGTGGCGTAGGATAAAAACAAGACAGTTTTGAGCGCAAAATACTTTCTTCTTTGTGATGGTATTCAACTGCTAGGTCTCTTTTCTTTTATCTCAACTGAATGATGCTAATAGCCCATAATACAATATGGTGGCTGATGCAGTGCAGTAATGACTACTCCTGATGGTCTACATTCTGAACCTATTAGATTTGTAGATCTGTTACAGCCAGAGATATTTTAATCTCTAAATTTCTGTACTACTTTAATTTGAGTCATGTTTTGTTAGACATTTTATTGCTAATCTGAAATCTTGTCTGACTGAACAAAGTCCAGATTTGATAACTAATAATTGAGGCATCATAAGTGAAGAACATATGCTAAAGTATTTGCTGTCTAGGTTTTAGTGTGCCTGCATTAGCTTTTATATGAAAGATGCACTAAAAGCTTTATATTTGGGTGAATTTTGAAGGAAACTAACAAAAAGTGGGTTTTTTGTTTTTTGTTTTTTGTTTTTTTTTTTTTAAAGTGGCAGAGTCTGAGTTCAGTTCAGTAATCTTTGTTATTTTAAAGGAGATTTTTTTAGATGGGCTGATTTAAAAACATCAGTTTTTGATTCTGTAGACACTATAATCCACCTGTTGGCCATATGATGCTCTGGGCTCTACTCTACCCAATACATAATTAAAAAAAAAATTTTTTTTGTTCAGCTAATTCCTTAGTATGAAAGCTTCATTTTCTCTGTGTGCTCGAGTGTACTCCTGTATTAGGTTATGTGACTAGCAAAGAAGAATACCACTGTAGTGGTAACAAAAATGCAACTATTTTAGACCATTTCTCAGGAATGGTCTTTTTGCTGTCTTTATCACAGTTCTGTTGAAGGTGGCAGTGGCAGAAGTATTACTACAGACAAGTCAGAGAGTTTTCTAGTTCAGCTCCAGGGTTTCAGTGGGGTGCTCCCTAATGTATCTATACCCTCTGAAATATTGCTTCCTCCAGCAAACCTAGCACTGCTGACATATTAGCAAATGTGTGTAAACAAGGCTTAAATGTTCTATTTGTTTCTGTTCTGTAAGGATCTTGTATTGTACCTGTTACCAGAGACATTGTCACCTTTATTTGTCAGTGAAGAGTAATAGGAACATAAGCATCAGGAAACCTCTGTTCTCTTTTCAATTACTTCTAGCTAATTTTGTGAATGAGGGTAGCTGATTAAATCCTGTATCTCAGACTTCCCGCTCTTTTTCTGCCTTTTGTAAAGTGCTCTGTGATGTGCAGATGAAAGATGCCGTGCGTCCGTAAAGAATATGAGAATGCAGACATGCATTCATGCAAATGACTCTGCAAATTATGCACATCTGCCCGGCACTTGGGAAGCTGTCCATTCAGCTATCGGTGTTGCCAAGTTTGAGCCTCCCTCTGATATGCAAATAAGCACATTCTTTATTTAGGTCTTAAGGACTAGGTTAATATTTCATCAGTTTGATATCACTTTTGATAAGTTGCTGAATCAAATTATAATTGTTAATTATGCATCCTCATAAAAAACAGGCATCTGCTGTGCAATGTCAGAAGGGTAGCAGTGGTCAAAAACACTGATTACAGAGCCCCATCATCCTGCAAATCCATCCCCACTGTTAGACATCCTAAATGTAAGGCAGAGTGAAATTGATTAAAAAACATCATTTTAAAATATCAATGTCTTCTGTTCTAGGAGCTGGAGAAATCATATTTGTGCCATTCCATAGTTAAACGAGACCAGATAAAGTCCTTCCTTCTGCTGTCTTCCACGCTTAGGGAAACTCTAGGTGCAGTATGTGCTGCACATGGTGTTTCTCACCTTGTGGAAAGCATAGAAGAGTCTTTCTGTATGGAGTCTGATGTGAAAAAAAGTTTAACTCCTTAACAATCCATTGTCCAGGCCTTTGAAACCTGCCATTCTACTTGATATCCTTCTACTTGCTGTGAAAAAAGAAGGGGAAAATGTAAAATGTAAATAAATGTTCCCTTAATACTCTGAGTTTTCCCTCCATGACTGCGTAAAAACTACTGTTTGGAGATTTTGTCTGGTGTAGCACTATTCAGGAATGGTTCATGTTTCATCTTACAGAATATTGACATCACCAACTTCAGCAGCAGCTGGAGTGATGGACTGGCCTTCTGTGCTCTCCTGCACACATATTTGCCTGCGCACATTCCTTACCAGGAGCTCAACAGCCAGGATAAAGTAAGTTTTGTTATACCTGCTCCTAAGCAACTTGTAGAATTTACAGGGAACATTATCCATTTTGATGGTTTTGCATATGTGGTGGAGACAGTGTTGCAAAATTTTGATATTGATTCATACAAAATAAATAGATGGGAGCAATAGTAAGAGACAAATGTAATTTAAGAACTTAGAAAACAAGCTGACTGAATGAAAAGTAGAGCGAAACCAACACTGAACTCCTAGAAAGAAAAGGCAGAGACTATTGGATAAAGACTTAGTGACAAGTTACCTGAGCCCAGTGACTGCTGTATATAAATATGAAGACAGCATCCCTTTTGCAAGCCTACATCAGAYATTTCCTGTTGCTCCTAATGTCCTAAGAACATGGCTTTCTGCATATGATTTCCTTCCCTTTTTGACATGTACTGAGGCAGAAAAATATTGGAGGATTTGACTTGCTGTATGTATAGATAGTCAAGGTTTTTCAGTGAGGTTTCAGTTTTAATGTGTGACAATCAATGGGTAATAAAAGTTTAATGTCAAGATGATTTGCAGGTCTGCCCTGCATTTCTAGACTCCTTTCGAGTTAGGCAACACATAGTAAAGTGCTGAATCTAGGTAGACTGATCATTCATTGAATTATTTGTGTATCAAAAAGTCAAACCACGTCAGCACATTCCAAATACGTTATTAAGACCCTCACAAAGAGAAGGAGCCTGGGTTTACTTCAACTAGCTATTATCCATTACAATAACAGTTATATTATCTACACGAATGCCTTATGCATTAGTTAACACCTCTTCAGAAAACCGTTTGCTCACAGTAAAGACAGAACCTCCATGTTTCTTTTTGCCCAATTGTAATCAATTTCACAAGAACCTATTTGTCAAAAACAGGATTGTAGATTAAGCAAGAGTAGATGAGTTATTCAAAGGCAACTAACTTTTTTGTGAGTATACCTTACTTATACAGAAAAATGGTGGGGAAAATGCCATAAGAYGATCATACAAAAAAATTTTCAGATTTTGCAGCTTTTTAAGGAAACCACTCTGAAAAGACTTTGCAAACATACCTAAAGCCATGAGTTATGGTTGGACAGGAGATTCATTGGTGTTAATATTCCTAGCTGTTCTTAACTTGGACTTGGCTCTAGCCTTCTTCTCTGTATGAAGATTCTGAATCTAATGTTTTTCAGTTTTCAACTGTACCTGCTCATTTAGATTTGTTGATCAATCCAGACACACGGTAGGTTTCAGAAACAGTAATCATACTTTGATGATAATGCTTTTGAACCTTGTTTTATTTTTACAGAAGAGAAATCTGCTGTTAGCATTTCAAGCTGCTGAAAGTGTAGGCATCAAACCCAGTCTGGTGAGTAACCTACTGTTAGTAAGGGAAGAATTGGTGCATACACCATTCCAGATCCTTTGTTGCCATGCAGCCAGTCAGTAAGATTGCACTGAAAATGTTCACATTGCATTAGGGAAAGCTGCACCGTCATTTCTGAAAGTTTCAAGTATTAGGAGAACATCCCAGCAGGAAACATTTCTAGAATCATAGAATGATATAGTTTCAAGAAACCTCTGGAGGTCATCTGATACTGAAATGAGAGTGTGGATTATGTGTTCTTATTGAAAACCTATTTTAGAAGATGAGTCCTGTTTTAAAGGGCAGAGCCCTGTATCTGACTGTCAGACCACTTTCTTTCTTTTTATTTTAGTTTTTTGGAAAACAGAAGAATAATTTTCTTGTCAAACCATCTGTTTAAAAACTGTTTGCTAAAATTTATAGTATGATAGCAAGGAAGAGATAAGATTAATATGAAGGGAAGAAGTATTTAGTGGTCTATGAGCTACATACAGAACCAAAGATATACAACAAAGCAGCAGTTTAAAATGAAAGTGTAGAGAATTAATTCTTGATTGCAACTGGAAGAGATCTTTACAGAATGTAAAATGCATGTGGCTGTTCAACTAGTTTGTTCTTTGGCATGAGTCTCACAATTGCACCAGGCCAATAGATATTCTCATAGATTTTGACATTGTATGTGGCTTTAATGAGCTCTGGAACTGAAGCAGAAGTAGTATTCAATAGCCACATTAATAGCCACAGCTACTCAGAGGACCCAGTGATGTTCACAGTGGTGGTGCTTGACTAAGTCTTGGCAATATATTCTGTGCAGGAACTCAGTGAGATGATGTACACAGATCGGCCAGACTGGCAGAGTGTGATGCAGTACGTCGCCCAGATTTACAAGTACTTTGAGACCTGAGATGCAGAGCAAGAGTTGGACAGAAGTGGGGAGAGACTGAAGAATGCCACAGATGCACTCAATCACTTTAAAAATCCCCTTGCTCCTCTTCCACAACCGACCTAAGCTTTTAGTGTGAAAGAAAGCTCTTCCATAATTTTGATTACATCTGGGACTACAACCAAATAAATATCCATTGTCCACCTATACAAAGCAAATTCATCTGTAATTATATTTCTACATGGAAATTGCAAAGCACTTTCTACCAGGTCCAGGATGTTTCTGAAGAATATCCCTTGTGCTAAACAATGTTTGCCTCAAAACAGACTCTGCCAAAAAAATCTGCCAACAGAAGACCTGCCACAAAATGATGTGTTAAATCAATGTGGACCAATGCTGGCAGTCAAGGGAAGCTGGGAGATTAATACTAATACAAAAGCCCACAAAAATGCTCTTCTTGCGAAAATATGCATAACTCATCCCAAATGTATGTTGCTTTCTTGCCTTCATATATTTCGTAAGATACCATGACAGATGCATGTAAGTTGTAGAACCTTAAATTGAGTTACTCTGACACGTGACCCAAGAAGCATAATAATTTCCTTGTCAGAGCTTACCTAGCACGATAGTAACAGGATCATTTGTCACTTGGGAACTGTACTCTGTTCGGTCACTAGTTAGTGACAGAACTGTAAAGGTGCTGGGACTCCATTTCAGATCACACAAAAGTAATCTCTTTGAGAAAAATAGCTTTATTACTACAGCTTCGTTACTATGGCTTCATTACTGCGGGRAGCCAGAGCCACGTTTCCCAGCTGACTGTGCAGGCACAGTTATCAAGCAAATGCAACTTACTAGCTTTATTTTACAAGGTGCCAGTAATCAGGTGGTGACACTTCAAGCAATACAGTGACATCTCAGTACTTCGTACTTTTGTGGATTGAATGGAGTAACTTCTTTCTGCTGTATTGATCCTGAATAATCAACAGAGGTACGTAGTTACTGGGTCAATGCATGAATCTTGAAACAGCTTGTGCCCTTCTATGTTTAGAAGTGATAACGTCCTGTAAAAGAGCACAGTAATTTAGTAATACCAGTGGAAGTTGCAGCTTCACTCCACAAGTTACAAAGAATCTATCTAGAACATCTCTCTGTGTCATGGGAATCTTTAAGATGCCACAGAATAGCTTTTCAGCTCAATAAAATACTATTAGTAAAGCATCTGAAAGGTACTATTTAATTTACAGTTATATCACGTCTCTTATTTCAGCCTGTGAAGTTAAGTTTTCTGTTCATCTCCAGTGGTAGCAGGATCAAACAGGCTGCTTAGTTTGTTCTAGAATCAGGTCTCAGAGAGCATTCTTTGTACAGCATCTCATAGAAGGCTGCCTAGCTGCTTTAGATTGTGCTGATAGAAGAAAGAAGTTGTTTAGTTAGTATGTTTAACCCTGTGATCCAGACCTGATGCTTCGTGAATGTTAATCATAGACAGCTAAGGATCATTTCTCTCTTACAAAAGAGAATAGTGTGTGCTCACTGCTCTTAACTCCTGAAAAGAGGCTAATGAAATAGAAGCAGGTGCTTTCATAGAAGAAACCTGGTGTTTCAGGTTTTGAGGGGCTTTGCAGGTGGCTGATCTTAGCCTCTGGCTTTCCCAAAGTGCTTTGGTTTCTTGATACCATTTAATTAGTAAGGAGCCTATTTCGGGCATTGGTGTTCTCACAACAAAATACAGCATTAGGGGATAGACTCCAGTGGCCAAGGTCAGTAAGTATACTGAACAGAAGGGGAGTCAGAGAAACGCAGTGTATGGGTGTTTCACAAAAGGAGAAAAGCATCGTTTGCTCTGAGTTCTAGTCTGCCATTTGTTCTAATCCATCATGYCCACGAAAGTCTGATTCCAATCTTTGGAGAGTCCTTGTGATAAAAGGAGACAGTAGTATGCACTTAACAGTGCCCTAGCACTCTTTGGTGTCATCCTATACTGTGGGAAAGTAGCTGTAAATGCTGGCCAGAGATCCTTCCTTGCAAGAGAGTGCTTTCTAGATTAAATTAACGCTCCAGGATTTTTCAGCATACACTTCAACATCCCTAGAGAACATACGAAGAGTTGCTTTAAGTGTTCTCAGATACAAGTCTCCAGTTATGTGATAAGATGAAAGAAAAAAATAGCTACTAAGCAGAGTTCATTTAGGAAGGGAGTCACTGCAGAGCTCCATTGCCTTGCAAATGCAGCAGACTTTTTTCCCTTGAGGTATCTGGTGGCAGAGATCCCAAGTTTCTCCAATGGGCTGCAGTTCAAAGTCTAGTGAAGTCAGCACAGAAAATTCCRTATTCCTCAGTAGGCTTTGGATCAGGCACTTGAAGGGATGAGAAAAACTGTTTTTATTCCCAGACTCTGGAAAACATTTCAAAGTCAGAGGGCTCCACATGATCTGAAAAAGAAAGATGATCTTAACCCCCTGGTCACTGGAAGTGTATGTATGTTGCCATGTGACTGTGCAGATGTATGCTGAATCCATATGTTATCTAATGTGTCAGTATCATTTGCTTCAAGCTCTGTTCTGACATCTATTCTGATCTATTTCTCCAAGATTTATTCTAGCCTTAAACTGTTCTACTGCTTCATCTTAGGGCTATTTTTTCCTTCAAATCAAATTTTCAAAKAAATGTTTCTGTCATCTCTTCTCAGCTTATTTACCCAGGCCTCCCAATAGCATATGCCAGGCACAAGAAGAAGGCAACATTCAGGCCTGGATTAGGAATGACATTTCTAATAATTTATCGTTAAAAACATTTTTACTTATCTAGGAGTTAGAACAAGGAGCTATATGTCAGTAGGGGGGAATGTGCTGAGTTTCACCTTTTGCCCAGTGTTACCTTGCAATTTTGAAAAGCTGTAAAACATCTCACTTTGAAGTGCCAATACTTTGTGATTAAGAATTTTTTCAGATAATTTTGACTTGGTTTGAGATGAAGAATTTTGTTTGTTCATTTAGTTAACTGTTCTAATATTGCATATTTTTTCTTTCATTGGAACCTTGTACAATTGCAATTCTGGACCTAGATTTTCAGAAATTACTTATTTTTGGATGCTGCTTAAGAATTTGAATGTCCCATACAGGATGGTGAAGACCAGCCTGATTTCCAAAAAGTACCAAGTGTCTTCATGATTGTGTAAGAAATCTCAAATTAGAACTGCAAGTTCTGTCTGCCTTTAAAATTAGAGGATTTGTTAATTAAGGTAAGGTACAAAGTGTAGGGATAACTTTCGTAGAATTTTGGGGGATCCTCTGAAAAATGTCCTAGAACAGAATGTGTGATGTTACAACGTGGGATAATGGACTGTATCAGCAACGGTTTGCCTGAACTGCCTAAATCCTTTCTGGTTTTGCCTCTTAAGAGTAGTGAATCTTCCACAGATGCAAGTAGAGGAAATCTCTTTGCTGTGTCACCGTATGCTCCCTAAATATACTGTAGCTCTTACACATACATGCACATGCTTGTGTGTGTGCCCTTGGGTAGTTTGTCAGATTACAAGAAACTAAAAGATTGWTTTTGGTTGAGCACGTGAGAAGAATGGGAAGGATAGAAATTTCAGTGAAGTTCTGAGATGGGATATGGCTTTGTGTGACTGTTGTACGGTAGCTGTTGGGGAAGAAAGGAGATTAAAAGTATGAAAAGTATTATGATCTGACTCCCAAAATTGCTAGTGAGTCACAGAAGGTACAAGTTGTTTCATGGCTTGGGAAAGTACAGAGGAATCGAGAAGTGAGCCCAGGGCCTGAGCCCTCTAAGAAGGTTTTCTAGGAAGGCTGATAAGCTATTTCTGACAGCATGCAAGGAAACTGAGTGGAGCACAAGTCCAGCCTGTAGGAGAGGGGCATATGTACCCGGGCCTTTGTGAACCAGAAAGGAACACAGATATCTTTAGGTCTTCTGCTTGACAGTCTTTACTGACATCACCATCTTGAGTGACATTTCTTCTAAGAGTGCAGCCTGAGATTGATCCCTGAAGATGAGGAGGAAGGAGAACGCAGAGCTCGGTATCTTTGCCAGGTTCCTCTTCCTATGCCTGTGATATTAGGAAACACAAAGGAGACCAAATATTTCACTGTTTTTCCTGTACTGCAGCAAGGCAGCAGTACTAAGCAGAACAAATCAGTCCTATGTCTTTTGTTTAGCAGGCTGATTTTTGACTTATCCAGACTCTCCAGTTTCCTTTCAATGAGACGCATTCTCCTCTTTGAGTTCTGGCAAGTTTTCTTTTTGTAATTTGAAACTGCTTTTGTCAGGTTTTCTCTCTGCATTTTTTTGTTTTGTGTGTGCAACCAGTATGTGCAAGGTTTCTTTCCAAACCAAATAGGTACGCGCTGGCAAAATGCGTGGTTCTTCCTTGTTTGAATTCTGACCTGGAACATTTAAAAATCTAGCTTTTGGCTTCATTGGCTTTCCTTTCTCACTTCCTTGGCAATGAAAATATGAAAGTGTGTGTTCATCTGATTATAGTGCATACCTCCCTTGTCTTTCTCTGCTTATGATACCAGGACTTCCATCCGGAAGTATCTGATGGGGCCAGCTGTTTGCAAAGCTGTGCCTTGTGTATCTGATAAAATGCAGAGTCTGTATGGATGAGATTATGCATTTTCCTGTCAGAAGAGGGCTTTAGCCTAAGAAGACTCAGGGCACTGAGCATTAAGATTTTTTAAACCCAGCAATAACTTCTACTTTGCTAGACTGTATTGGTTTTTACCAACTCCAGTGCCATTTAGACTCAGCTGACCATRTTGAGTAGAATCAAGCTTGAGTTTGTAACTTAACAATTAACAGTTTTCATAACTGATGGTCTCTACATTTTTAACTTGCACATGTGCCAAGTTCCACTGGGCAGTGCTGGACACAGTGTTTTTATTGATTATTGATCCAGGMTTGAATTTGTCAAATGGGGTAATCCTCTCTAACAGTCAAGTACTTTTAGCTTTCTCTATTGGATACAGATGTTACGTCGTAATCTAATTTATACAAGGAGCACATTAGAATGTATATACTAGGCATTGCCAGATTTTGACATGCTAATATTTAAAAATTAACATTAAAATGTATGATGCAAAAAAATCTGTGTAATATTTCTAATAAAACTTTCTGTTTCTGATGTTTGTTGTAATGTTTCAAATAGCTACATACAGAACTGATTCTTCCTCAGTCTGTTGAGGAGCAGGGCTTCCAGAGAGGTTTAGAAAGATCTTCATGGTTCATTGAGTCTGCTGTTCTGGTAGCAAAGAAAAATTTGGTCGGTATCTTCTTTTCAGAAAGATATCAACTTCCGTTTTTAAGCAAGTTAGATGCATTTGGATGTCCTTCAGAAGACTGTTGTGGGGATAAAGGAGTGCAGGAGATCTGTCTGTTTCTGAGACAAACCGTACTGAAGGCACAGTAGGAAATCATCTGAGTGCAAAGACAAGGGAGGAACACAGAAGAGACCAACGTGCCTGCATTAGGAGCTCTTAAATAACTAGAAAGTCAAGAAAGAAGTAGTCAAAAATTGAAAACAAGGATTCATGACTGGAACGAATATTAAAGTACATCGCCAATAAGTTAAGAGGCAAAATGAGCTACAGCTCACAAAGGGCCCTCCAGCAGCTGTATAGTGACAAGACATTATACCTGACGCGAAGGATGAGCACAATATATGTGCAGTGTTCGACGAGCAGATTTCTCTGAACTTCCATGAAACAAACAGTGTAAATGTAAGAGACTGAAATCTCTTATGCCCGTGAAATATGGACATGCCAGTGAGCAGACCCATCAGTAAGTCTTTTTCCCGCAGTGGAAAGGACTAGCAGCTGCTGATCTTCTGAAGGGATGTTAATATACCCTGACTGAGGCCATTTGAACATCACCATCCAGGTAGTGACACAGCTAGGGAAAATTAAGTTTATGTTGGAATGCCAGGAAGGCTTGGTTATAGAAAAGGGGACAAAAATAATGACTCCTTGTCAAAACCAGAATGCCCAGCGATTACGTTCATGGTAACATTTATAATAATCACTCTCCATGGAGTAATGGAGGGCTTCATAAATTCTAGTTTGTCTCTGTAGAGAGAATTCCTTTTTGTTGCATTTTTTGTTCTGCACAAACAGAAAGGACTATGAAGGCCTGCATTATGGCTGAGGAATTCAGCCCTATGGATGCTGTGTTACAGCCAATATCCAGTCTGTATAGAGCTTTCAAAGATCCTGAGCTCTGGTTCATTAGGAACATGCCTGAAGATGTGCTTAGGAATCTATGTTATTAATCATTCATTTGGGAAACATGCAACCATTTCTAATATTTTCAAATTCTGGAATGCTTTTCTCAGAGGCATTTTTCATCTCATGATGGCAGTGAACGGTCTACTAGAATGATCTAAATTTTTGAGTCATCCAAGAGAATGAGAAAAGAAAAGAAATGATTGGGTATTTAAATCTCCTTCAGCCTCTCGGGTACATTTGTGTTGAACTGTGCAGGTGAAACCTTATGGGAAAAAGTTCTCATTTGCATAATCCAAACTACTTTGCTGTTCTCCACCTATGTATCATGTTTCAAACCTCGATTTTTAATGCTGGGCTGATCCTTCCTTGTGGCAGTGTCACAAGGAAAGCAACGTTCTGTGATGATCTTTGCTGATTTAGACAGCTTTGTCTCCCAGACACAATATGACCACATGAAAATGGCTAACTAGAGTTTCTAATTCTTTCAACCTGCCACTTCACTTTATTTTGAAGGCTTGCTGCAGCTTACTTAGAAAGCACTAGACTCAGTATTTGCACCTCAGTCATTTTCTGCAAATTCTCAGAACTGGCCCAGTCTTTCTATCTCAAAATCTCATTGTTAATAGGAAAGCAGACCAGTATTGTGCTTAAAGTATAGAGAAAAAGGACTCTGAACACTTTAAATTTACTGTCTGTGTGACCTTGGACCTAAGGTAGTTCATGTCCATCTACCTAAATTCCCAATCCTTCATTGATTTGTTTTCTCTATCTTTTTGTCTATCCTTGTGTTTTTTAGCTATAAACCCTTTGGGATAGTAGCTCTATTTGCTAGAAGTTTATACAGCCTCAACCAAAGGCTGAGCCAATATGCAATATTACAATACAACTAACTAATAATCAGGCCACATTGGTTTTGTAATGTTGCTGAGTCCTCGAGGGATGAAACCCTGGTCATATAGCCCTGCTCAGGAAAGCTGTGATCTAGCTGGACTCCACAATTAGATGCAAGTATTCATCATGCAAGTAAAAATTCTAAGGTAGTATGAGCTACTTACAGCTTGGCATTCAAAACTGTGTTCCACTGACTGCTACTTTTCTATGTTCATGTGTCCCAAACAGATCTTGTCTGGGAAATAAAGTTGGTAATTTCTGTCTCAGGTTATAGGAACTGCAGCAAGGGAGGATTTTTTTTTCTTTTCATAGATCGAACTGTTAGACACACTTGTAGGATGTTATCCATGTCTGATTGCTCCCAGCTACTTTGTTATGGGAGCGGATTCCTGAGTCTTGGGATGTGGATTACAGATCAGTGAGCAAAATTTGCAACCACAGGAATTCCATTCTCCATCTAAAGAGATACTACAAATCTCCTGAGACACTGTTGTCAGAGTTAGCCTGTTCCTCGTACAGTATGAAGATACCAACAGGTAGCAAGATACCTGTTATTACAGCTACTTTGGTGTTATGTTTGCTCTGTTTAAAAAACAAACAAACAAAGCTATTTCTAATTGTTGGCTTCTCACCATAATCCTTGCTTAAACTGTAGTTGCTACAAAACACAAAGTCATTCTATTGCAGATTATGTCTCAAAGCTTCAGCCAAACAACTTCTCATAAAACAAAATGTTCGCTATGTTAAAATGAAGACACTACTCTACTGCTTAACTTCATCAGGTTATCTAAACTTGTGCCAGTGCCTTTGCCATGGTAAGTGTGTACTGGGAAACCAGCAGAAGTTAATAGTCCAGGAATCAAGATCTAGAGTTGGAAAAGATAAGAGACCGTTCTTATTTTTGTCAGACTTGAATATAATGTCATGCATTCTTTGCAAATTTAATTTCTGTGAACTGCCTGTTGTCTCTCAGAAAATAGATTCTGAAGCCCTCCTGTCACTTAATGCCAGCCCTAGCGATTCTGTTACCTAACTAAGCTGCTGGACACTTACAGGCTGTGCTGTCTCAGCCCTTTCCACAATAGTTCAGTTTCAGTTACTTTGATTTATTTGTTGGAAAAATCTGGACTCACTGTGAAGATTGTCTATGCATAATATATGCTGACAGGTTTGCAAGTGGCTCAGCAAGAAACTGAAAATGATATTTTTGGCCAGTGTTTTCCCAGGATATTTGTGGCTGGTTGTGGATGGAGTAAAATGACAAAATTCAGGACTACTTCACTACATTTGGCTTCGCTGCCAAGCATCTTCTAAGGCTTGGACTGGAATGGAAAGAATAATTCCTATTCCTGACTTGCTTACATTCTTCTATTTGAGATGGAGAGGTTTTTATATGTTTGTATCACCACAGTGCCTGTGACCCACTGCCACGAACCAGGACCTCTGTGTGAACACACAGACCTGCTCCAAACATGGATTCCATTTTTTTTGAGGTTCATGTCAAACTGGAGCCCGTGTTAGAGGCAGATGAAAGTAAACTGCCACAACCTGATCTATATTTGAAGCTGAAGACAACACAGTCAGTGTACTCTAAAGTTTAAAAGCCCAGCATGAACTCTGGGAGCCTTGATTTGCATTCCCAAAATGGTCAGAGACCTTCCATGGGAACTGAGGCAGATGTGCTAGTCACGAACAAGGTTTTACCCTCCGTGAACCTATTTGTGGTTCTGTGAGGTGTGGTGAGAAACTCTTGGATTCAGGAAAAGCCTATTAACAAATTTTTCTAATTCTCCCATATCTTAGCTGGTCTCTTCATGCCTTCCCTTAGTCATCAATAACACCAATGTTATCCTGAATTCCCAGGTTTCTGCTACCTCAGATCATGGTTCTATTATGACACTTCTGAACTATCCTGGTTACTTTGGCCATTCTGACCCCTAGCAGGTGGGTTCAGAATCTTCAGAGACGTCATGCTTTCCAAAGACCATCGCCACCAGTAATTGTCTGCAGTGCTGTAATTCAGAATGGCCATGTATTTAATTTGGCTTTTCAAAGAGCATTTGGCTCACAAGAAAGAAAATGGAATGGATATAAGCTGCAGCATACAGGAAGCAGTTCCTTCCTGATCCCTATAGTGGCCTACAGGGCCAGGCAAGTGTCTTCCTACATCTTCTTGGGCTGCCCAACTACCAGGGTCATTAGTAGATATTAAATAACTATTTTGTATCTCTCTGCTTTTTAGGCTGCACTTGATGCAATAATATTTGGACAAGAAGCCAGTGCAGGTGAACCTCAGTTGAGAAGTTGTGCTGATATTCCACATGCTTGAAAGATTCATGCCATTGCAGCTGGTAGAGAAGCACAAGCGATATGAGTAGCATGAGAAGTAGTCTTCCAGATGGAGAGCTGATGGCCTGCAAAGGTCAGAACCAGGTGGCTGAAGTCTCACAGGTATAGTTTCTCACTGATGCTGAAAAAACTACAGGCATATAYTCTGGGTTGCAGGGCTCTGAAGCAAATATCACCTAGAAAAGCTGGCAGTCTCTGATTATGGGAGCAATCACTATTTTTTATTGAGCGTAGCAGAAAGAAAATGAAACCTGTAAAATGTCAATGTGGGTAAACGTTATTCACACATCTAGAACGTGAAGTACTGTCCCTTGCTAAGTACATAGCAATGACTAATGTTGTAGCCTTACACACACTTCATGACTTTAAGTTGGTTAAAGAGAAAGTAACAAGATTAGAGAATTAAAATGGGAGCAAGTGTTTTTTCTAAGCTGCTCTACACAGACAGCTGTACACCTGCAGCACAAAGCTCCAATTTACTGCTTCCTTAGCTAACATAAAAGCATATGGCAGTTCAAACCCTAGTCCCACCTTGATGTGCTGTAATTTTCTCTTCTCAGACAGCTCAACCTTCCTCTCTCCCAGCAAGCCACTCCCACCCTCTCTAATCAAGGAAGCCAAGGAACTCCCCAGGTTAGTGATTTAGCAGGACATGCCTAACATTTTTCCAATAGAATCAGCCTTCTGGAAAGCAAGGCTACCACCAGTAGACATTACTCTGCTTTGCTCTTTTGCTTTTTCAGTTATAAAATGCCTGTTATTTTCCAGGCCAAATTAAAACCTACAGCCAGCAGCTCATCACAGAGGAACCTACTGTAATACCATAATAAAATGATTGCAGTATGACAGCTGCTAGTGTGAACTGCAGGTAGGAGGACCCAGCAGAAACATCTCCCCAGGGAGATGGTTCTCTTCAGGGACAGTCCTGCCCAAGCCTGCTCTTTGAAGCAAGTTGCAAAAAAACCAAACTTCCCTATACACCGCCCTCCTGCCGCTGAGGGCAGTTACACTGAAAGCAGTGGGCGTAGCCTATTGCTCATTTGTAACACAGCTACTGCTCTTCAGTTCGCCCAACCCAACCTATCTGAATAGCACAGCAATAATAATAATATCATATGCATAGCTCAGCCCTTGAGAGCAATTGTACTGCCAAGGCCCTGGAGAGCCATTCTGGGAAGGGAGAATTCAGTCTCAAGCTTGCAAAGGGGCTAGTAACATTAATAATAAATAACATGCAGTCAGATAACACAGTCCAGGTTCCAGTCTTCCCTTCATCTGCAATGAAGGCATCACATTCCTAGCAACTAAGCTGATAGAGTTTCTGAAAAATTCTTGCAAAAATAGAAACCACACTAATTCAGTTCTTGGGCTTCAAAAGTGTTCATCACTACAGTGACATAGCCCTTTTGCCGATGGATACAGAGAATGGCCAGAACAAAATTAAGACTACAGGTAGTGAGTTTTCTGAGTACTGGTGCGCAGTCTCTGAGAGACAAGGTAGTGTTTATTGCATCAATGTTCCACCAAGAGCACCAGTCATGGGGCAGGACTTCTTGTGTTGAGAACTGGACAGATTTCAGAAAAATCTCATCTCTTTATAATGAAGAAATATGATATGAACTCTGATAATGATATTTGGGTTCAAAAAGTTTCTTGGGTGCAAATCCTCTGTTTTCAGGAAGTTAAGGGTGGAGACAGGGAGGAATGGGAAGGCTGGTCCATTCCTCTGCATTAGCTGATTTGAATTTTTCATCTGCATTCTGCAGTTTTCACTTTATCATGGCTAAGCTGCCCTTTAACTCCTTAGTGGACTGCATGAATCAGCCTGTGAAAAGAGGCTAGTTATTAGAGATCAGGGATCATTTTCAGAGCTGTAGCTGTGATGTAGGAGACCACAGGTTCATTCTCTTCTCTATGCATTAGCTCTTTTCTGAAAGTTGGAGACAGTTGTAATGACAGTAATAATGGAAATTTTCAAGTCTTGGTTCCATCTTGCACAGAGAAAACAAGCTGAAGGATTTGAATCAAATCTAGCTCTTCTTTTGGAATTTGAACATAATTCTTTATTGAAAGTAGCTGGATTGCATTAGTTCAAGTCTTCTCATTGTATCCATTTGGAAATCAAAATGTCACATTTTTGTGTAAAGCAGAATGGCTTTGAATGCTTGGCGTAAGAGCCTATTTTCCTTCATTGCCAGGATTTGGCAAAGAGCAGAATCACTTCTCCTTATCGTTGCTGTAAAGCATTAGATTGAGAGTGAAGTTCTGAGTCACGCTTACACTTGCGGAGCAGGCATTTAGCAAGTTTGTTTTCTTAGAGGCATGAAGTTGTGATGGTTTTGCCCAGGAAGCAACTCTAGCTGTGAATGAAGCAATCACAGGTTGTTTGAATTGCAAACAGGGGATTGCAGCTCGTCCAGTTTCACCCTGGGCTTTCCACTACTGACGTTGGCCTGGAAACGTAAAACATTTCCTATTGATTTCTCTGGGAAAATTAGCTCTACCAGCTCCACCGACATAAATGATGTGACTGTTCACTATACCTGCTGTGAGACCCATGCAGGTGAAACCTTGCAACTAGAGCTTAGCATTGTATGGCTCTATATGCTTTTGGCTTGGACTGCAGTTTTCATTTAAAGTACTGCTGGAAGAGAGACTTGGCTTTTCATCATAGAAGGTGGTTCATAAATATAATCAAACAAAGAGCTAAATTAAAACATTCTTCAAAGTGGTATCCTCATTCCCCTGCCTCTGCTTAGCCAAAATCATTCCTTTTTAATTTCATTGCTGTTTATAGGGTTTTTTTTCCCTGATGAAAGCTCCCAGATATCACCCACAATTTATAAAGAATTCACACATCTGCATTGTTATATGATGAGTTCTTACAGGCAGTATACTCACCAGTTTTAAATTCCAGAAGAATATCCATTTATCATCTGGCAGTGGCGCTTGGGGACCTGGAAAATCCAAGCTTGTTGATCTGCAGTTTACAGTCTTACTGTAATCTTTTCCAAGCATTTTTCAGACTTATTGACGTCTCCAGTATATAGTATTTTTTTCTGGAATTTCATTCTCTGCTTCTTTTCCTAGTCCCTTCCAGAAAAATGCCTACGGCAATGCCTTACTTTGCACCATTCACCTCCATAATTGTTTTCTTCAGAGCTCATCTGGACTCTTTGACATGCTAATGTTCATCCCAGCAGAGCTGAGTGCTTGTTTCACCTGCCTGTATACCAAGTTAGCCTTAGAAATCATGTTCTCTTCACCTAGCTTACATAGACTGTGTGTTGTCTACTGTGTGTATTAAGTCTTGGGAACCCTTTCTTGGAATTGGGTTCAGGACAAACTACATCTTGTCGGGCAAAACAACTCAAAAGTTCTAGTGAAGACTTCAGTGGTAATGGGAATTCAACTCACCAAAGCAGTGCTTGTTCTGCGGGCTAATGGTTCAAATTTGGTGAGTTGTGGCTTTAGTCTGTTGCACACATCAGCCACATGATGTACATGAGCTGGTTCTTAGTCCAGCTCCTCATGTCCACCTTAAAACCCCTATCATCACCACTGTCACTAATCATTCCCTTATTCAGCAGCCCTTACAGACGAGACAACTACTGAAAGGAGGTTAGAAACGCAAATGCCTCCTGAGCAGATGCTTGCTTGGAAGCTAGTATTAAAATGTGTTGGCAAGGTCTGGAAGAAGGGATAACTTCTGAGCCTCCCTGGAGTTTGAGGGACATGTGCCAGAGCTTGCACTCCAAAACTGAGCTTGCCTGTCAAACCACATGTTCAGAAGGCCGATGGGAAGTGCCTCTGTCTCTCCTCCTTTTTTCCCCAATCTCCCATCCCTATGTGTGATTTCAGGAGGGAGCTGTCAGCTGCCTCTTCACCGAGGAGATTGTCTGGCAGCTGCTTTGTTTGCGAAGGTGCAAGGTGAGCGCACTGCTAATGCTCATCCTGCTGGAGAGCCCATCTTATTTGATGCTGCAGCTTTTGCAGGTTGATTAAGGGTCACAGTCAATATGATGGGTGTGCCTGTCGCCTGTGAGTGGTAGAGGGATAGATGGACTTTTTGTGTGGTGCCTATTGTTTTTTTTTTAAGATTTTGATATCTGTACCCCTCTGAAGCTTCAGTGCTTGTTACCCCCATGCCGTTGACTTGTGCTTAGTGAGGAAAATGAGCTATCTGAGTTGTCATAGCAGGAGTGCCCAAATTGGCAAATCTGGCTGCAGGGCCAGCAAGAGCACCTTGGCTCTTGGTGACTGGGGAGCTTTTCTTTGTGCTTATAGCCTTGCCCTGAGGGCTATCTGTGCTCTTTTTTTGGTGTGTTTTGAAATATGCCGTGTTATTGGGGCTCCTGGCTAGTTCTTTGTGGCTGGGCCAAGAGTACTGAAGGTGTCAAGTTAGTGATCACTAGGGAAGTCCTCAGCGAAGCCTGAGACTGCGCAGAGGCAGAGAGGCCTCACACAAAAGAGATCACAGAGTGTGCAGGAAACACACTGCCTCCAGAGAGGCAGCCCGTCCCCAGGGACYGCAGCGACAGAAGGAACAGCACGTACGAGCGTGGTGGGCTTCTGCCARACCACAGCGAGATGGGCTATGGCCACACCGGGGTGCCGGTCCTGTCTCCCACTGTGTCGCCATTCGTAATGTGGGATCGCTTTAAATGTTTCCCTGAACAAGGGGGCAGATTAGTTCTTACGCTTGAAATAGGCAGATTGGGCTGCTGTAGTTTCCTGTGAGAGTGTTGAGAGGCAAATCCCTAGAGTAAAATAGAATCCAGGAAAATAATAATAATGATGATTCATTTGTCACTGTGTCTGACATCTCAGCATCAAACGGTGCTCCAGTGACCTGTTGCCATGTTATTATTACACTCCGGTTCTTGAATGCACTCCACAAGCTGGAAGCTCTGGGCTATATTTACCTTGCTAATTGTGTGACTTCCTCGCTCCCTCACAGTGTCCAGTATACCAATATGCACATTGCTGGAGAGAGCTCATAAGGCATCTAGGAGGTTCATCATCCTCAGAGCCCCAAGAACTGCAGAGTTTCATAAAACCTAGTCAGATGATTACTTTACAAGGCCAACACTTAGAGTTAGCAGCTTGTAGTATGCCATATATTTGAAGGAGAGCTCAGAGAATCCAGTTGGAGGGCAGGGTCTAGAGGCTCTGTATATCCGGCTGGGAACGGGCTCATCCGGGACTTAGTGCCAGCAGATTTTAACTACATTTGGTAAAACAGAGCTGAGCACACTTGTCCTTGGCTACCCTTGCAGCCAAGTCATGTTTAGAATGAGTTCAGCTGCACCATTTAATGCCAGAATAAACCACTGGACCTTGGCAAAGACTTCTGTGATTTGGAGAGCCATGAATCTCAGCACAATGCAAAATCCATAGTGTTCACAAGACCTTAGCACTTGTTTCATGTGGCCAAACCTTGTCCAGAACAACCTGTTCATCTCAGTCTGAAATAGATTGTTTCTCTGTCCATGTCTGACTTGATAAACCAAAATTTCCATTGGATCAGCCTGTAAAAAAATACTTCTGTGATCACAAAAGCAGATCCTTTACTAATAAATTGCATCCACTGAAGGAAAAAAATAAGATAATTCTCATTTTACAGAAGTGCTAGAAAGCAGCCAAGGGCTTCTGTTGGCACATGTATGAGAATGAGAAAAACAACGTGTAAAAACCCTGATGGAATTCCATTGCTTTGGGGTAGAAAGTGATTTTCCATGACAGTTTACCATCATTAACATGATTATAAGAGGCTCCACAGTGGGGAGCTACGCTCATCCCAAAATAATAAATAAACCAAACCAGTGTAGGCAAGTTCAGGATCCAGCCAGGATGAGGAAGATGGAGCAGCCTGACAGCTGGGGCTCTGTACCAGGCACTGTGAGTTCTCCTCCAAACTCTGCCTTGTGTTTTAGTATGGTCCCAGGAAGATGCCTGAGTGTGAGTCACAGAATTGTTTACTTGCCTGTTAGCACCGTAGTGAGACTCCAGCCTTTATGCCTGCAAAGGGCTTGGAGGATGCGAGCTGCAAAGGTGTCAGTCTGCTGGAGAGCAAGGAATAGCAAAAATCCCCAAACGCTGATCCGGTTATCTAAAAGGAACAAGGAGAACATTGCTGTGTGTTCAGCACCTGATCTGCACAGACGTAGTGTTCCGTATCAAATTAAATATACCACAGACATATCTTCTAGCATCCTGTTCCTGAGATGTCCATCTTGGGAAAAAATGGCTTCATTCAATACAGATTAGGAGTTCTCCCTCATAGCAGTTTGATTCAAATGTAAGTCAATGGGAGTGTTTCCGTATATGCCAAGTCCATTGACATCATGTATGTGCTATTTTTGCCATGTGTTTTTGCTCTGCTTTAATTTTGGATCCCCAGAAAGCTCCCTCTTCGACAGAATTTTGTTTCAAACTTAGAAAAAAAAGCAGTGGCAGATTTTTTTAGTTTCTGTTTGCTACAAGAGGCTTTTTTTTTTTTTGCTTGTCAGTTTTTTCCCCCCTTTTTATCCTTATCTGATTGTATTTTGATGGTGAATGCTATATAAACCATGTCCAGGAAAGGTGTGATGAAAAGGTAATTACTAAACTATGTTTATCTTCAAATTTACCTCTGTTTTAAAATCCACCAGTGCAGACAACTCCTTTCTTTGGTGTTCCCCCCTTCCCCCCGCCCGCCGTACTCCTTAGCCCTAGACTTGACTCCGGAGTGCCGTGAGTAATGCTCAGCCTTTGGTAACACTTAGTGAGTGCTGTTTTCTTACATCATGAAACGTTAGGCTGTGTGATAACTGTTCATGAGCTAAGTGCTGTCATGATTTTGTGAAATAATTCCTTTTTTCGAGTCACAGTACTGTTAGTGGGGATTTTTCTCAATGTGGCAATACCGAGCCGTGGTGTCCCAACATGCTGTAGCAATACTCTGAGCCTCCGTAGTTATTGCAAAAAGTGTGGTCCAAGACGTTCAGGGAGATTTTTTACTTGTCGTGCACAGTGGCCTCCAGCGGGCCCTGGCGCGGCACCCCCAGACCGGCTGCAGTGTGACCCCGGCGGCTTCTCGCTCCCGGGAAACGCCGTGGCAGCGGCGGCCGGGGGCGGCGGGGCGCC
>NW_028185872.1:485226-517815 GCF_003343005.1 Rhea americana
GGCTCGCCGCGCCTCTCCGGCCCCCCACGCCGCGGCGGCCGGGCGGGCGGCGGCCGTGAGCCCGGACATGGGTGTTTCTCTCCGGGAAGCGCTGCCCCGTGGCCTGTTGGTACCTGTGGACAGACGCCCTGTGGAAAGTACCTTTTTCTCATGAACAGCTCTAGCTCCTTGCCCTGAGCTCTCGCCATGGACACTATGAAAACCACCTATATTGTGCTGGAACTGATCATCGCTGTGCTGTCTATCGCTGGTAACGTCCTGGTGTGCTGGGCTGTGGCCATCAACAGTACCTTGAAGAACGCAACCAACTATTTCCTGGTGTCGCTGGCAGTGGCCGATATTGCTGTGGGTTTGTTGGCCATCCCTTTTGCCATCACCATCAGCATCGGCTTCCAGGTGGATTTTCACAGCTGCCTCTTCTTCGCCTGCTTCGTGCTGGTGCTGACCCAAAGCTCCATTTTCAGCCTGCTGGCAGTGGCCATCGACAGGTACCTGGCTATTAAGATCCCTCTGAGGTAAGAGCCTGGAGTGTGTGCAGATTGCCCAGTTCCCTGACAGCCAAGACTGCAACTTTCCTTGCTTAAGCACTCAGAGATTCTAGTCCCCACTGTTACCGTGAGAGGTTGGTCACAAGTGATGATAATTAAAATGTCAGAGATTTTGGAGTCACTTGCTGCAGGACTGGGATAAGGTTTTCAGTCTCCTGTCACTTCAAAGTGTACTTGGGAGCTCAATTTATTGAGGATATTTGTCTTGGGAGGATCAATGACTTCCTGAGGGGCTACACAGCAATGCGGTAGTGAGCTAAGGATAATTCTAGCTAATCTATGTAGGTATTTATATAGCCCCCATTTTTGTGGTAACCAGGCATCTCCCAGATAATTAAATACAAAAGCAACTACTTTTTCCTTCCTACTTCCCAGCCTATTAAAGAAGTCATTTTGCAGATTGTTCCTTAAGAGTTCTTGTCTCTTAGTGAGCAATACTTCTAGAAAGGCTAAGAGTCATCTTAAATGGGTCTTTATATGATATTGTATATACTTCGTGTTTTCAACATGGTCTAGGGTCTAAACAGGCTGTCTTTCAGTGCTTAAAGGAAATACGTTGAACAGAGTGAAAATGCAAGATGATACATTTAAAAAGGCTGAAAGCATGTTTCTATGCTTGCATAGGTACCTTTTCCTTTTCAGTGCTTACCACGAGTGAATGTGTAAATTAGTAAACCTCACAAGGTGTCAGCTCTGTACATACACTGGGAAAGAGGGAGATGGAATGAGAAAGGATTCATACCTCAGTTTTCAAAAATTTACAGTTAATACTTTCATACAAACCCAGTATCAAAGACATAAATTGGTTTCCTTTTCATTCATGAGACATTACCATATACTGGGCAAAATGTACTAAATGTATTTTACAGATGCTTTAAAAGTGAGTTGGTGCAGCTTCCTCAATCTGAAGTGCACCAAAGCTCTGGATTTGGGGTTTCGGTGGCCCAGATCTGTTAGTCATATTCGTGTGTCCCTTGTCCCTCCCCAAGAATAGGTCCCTGGAAACCCCTGGGGAGCCCAGGACTGCTCAGGGGACTGATCAGAAGTGGGATCTGTGGGTGGGAAACAGGGCAGATTTGGGGTAGAGACCACAGGTGTAACTGTGTAAGCTGCATGTTCTGCTCGTCTGTGGCACCTCCCTTACATGAGCAATACATTCACCCTAAAATGACTTTAAGGAAAAAACCCTTAGCCCTGTTCTAGCACCCTGCATGAGAGCCCCCATACATTATGCAAATATTAATTACTCATCAGGCAGGTGACAAAAAGTGGTAATGGAAATGCATGTATTGCTGAGTGGCTGCGTGTGTCATGGGCACCCACAGCATGGAAATTCCAGGGTACAAAGAGCGACCGAGAGCAGCTCTGCAGCCCTGCTCCTAGGAGGCAGCCAGGAGAGAAGAGTTCACGCTGCTGCCAGCATCTCTGACACTGGCTGCTTGCCTTCCAGCTACCGGGGCGGGACTCAGAAACGCGCACTAGCTCCAGATAACGCTTTGGTGATGATTCTGTCGGTTCGGGGCTTCCTTGGAATAGGGTCTGATGGCACAGCAGCAGCTATGAAGCGGGCTGAGTTTTTTTAAGTTTCATTTTAATCACCCCATCCATCACAAGCAAGATGTTCAAGCGTGAGCTGTTAATTACAACTCTCTTCCTTTGTACCATGAATGTGTTTTGCAGTGCTTGGCTGAGGAAGTTGAACTTTTTTGAGTTTAGTTTCTACTCTAGTTGAATCTACAATGAGAGCAGCAGAGCAGATGTGCTTCGCGCAGGGATAAGTATGCAGAAGGGAAGTGGTTTTGACAACTGACAAAAAGAAAGCATTTCCTCCACTCTTTCCCCCCCCTCTTTTTTTCACACTCCTGCTTTCCAGTGCATTTGCTAGACCTTTGGCCAGTTTATGCACCTGTGTGGGATAAAATGCCAGGGCATGTCTGCCTTGCTTCAGGGTGCTTTTGCAACATCGTTTTTTCACCCCATCTTAAGCTAGATCTGTTATTCCATTTGCACAGATGTCTCTATTCTTGTGCCTGCTTCCTAGCTGGACACATCCAGCCCCTTCGGCTATAAAATGAGATCCAGGAATCCAATCCTGGTCTGTTCTGAAGTTTGAGGTTTGGATTAAACTTCGTCTTGGCTTTAAGGCCTGTTTCAGTGCGTTCAGAGGTGAGCTAGTAAGCAAAAGCACTTTAAAGGCTGGTGGGTTTCTAGCTGCTAGGACTGCAGGGCAATGGGCAGGTCATTGCTTCAGGAACGGGAGCCTGAGGGACTGGTGCTGAAAGACTTGTTATTTGTACACCCGACATCAGAAGAGGATAGGGAAGGCAGCGGGAGGATGTTATAAAACTCGGCYGGCAAAACCCTTGTGCACCGCACTGGAGTTTTGCAGCCAAAGTCTGGTTAGAGTTATCTCGGGAACAGCGTTACCCGCCAGGTACCTGCTGGCTGCGGCCCGGGGCGAGGTGGGAGGAACTTGCCCACCTGTTCTGGGTAGCTGCAGGCACTGTTTCTGGAAGGGGATTTGGAAATCTCCCTGTGGAAAGGGAAAGCTGGTGGTCTGTTTGCAGGAGTGATGACTTTTAGAAAAACTTTCTGTATCACTAGAACGCTTTCTCTGGAGACCAGTGAAGAGGCTGGTAACAAGCCATGAAGCGTTCAACCTTAAGGAAATGGTCTAGACCGAGCCCACAGCCTGACCTGTCTAACAGCCGAGYGCGCCGCAGGGACCGGGCTGTTGGAGCGCGTGCGGGGCCGGCGGGCTTGCGGGGGCACTGCACGGATCTGCATTAGCGCCTGGATAATGATGGATTTTTCAATTCTGTGGCTGGAACAAAAAATCCCCTGGGAAGAGGAAAATTGTTTCCGTCAAACTGAAACAGCATTTTTTTGGAGGTTTTAGTGAAACAAACTGATCCATCTCAACCTGGCAGATTTTGTTTGTGTGTTGCTTAACCCTTCCAGTGTTGCTATGATGCTTTTTGAAATGGAGGCGTCCTGTCTGGAAAGGAACTAACAAATTCTCATGTAGGGAAAAAAAAAAAAAAAGAAAGTCTTATAAAATGTAAAAATGACGTTTGAGAATCCTCCCTCTTCTGGCTATAAATATTTTCTGGATTTGACCTGAAGTCATGCATACTTTATGTCCCTTGAAACTGTTTTTTGTTTATTTTTGTCAATTTTACTGTTTGTTGAGAACCCCTCCCCCTGCTCCCCCCGCCCCGGTCCAGCTCGCRCAGCTGCTGCCCTGAGCCCTTCCCCGCATCCTTTCTCTCCCGGCCCTCGCACCAGGACGCCACTTCTTCTCCTCCGACGTGCTCTGCCCCTACCTCGCTTTCTGCGCTCCACCCGGAGCCCSGTGCTCCTCGCTGGGCCAGCGCCGCAACCCCTGAGCGCCCGGTTCTGTGTTGTCCCAGGTCCGCAGCGTCGTCTCTGCGCTCGTCTGCCGGCCCGATCCCCTCCTCTGAACACGCGCTTCCCCGCAAGACCTCCTCCGCRTGCAGTGCCAAAGCCAGGCAATTCAGCACCTTTCAGCAGCAGGAAATCAGCCCTGCAGAGTGTCTAGCACGTGAATGGTGCAGGCTTTTGCTCGATGGCTTTCTCCAGAGGTGGATTTCACCCCACAGCCCTGTAACAGTGAGCCGAAGAAACTTTGTAGGTGTAATAAAATCTTCCCCTTTTATTTGCATTAACCAGTATCCTTATGTATGGCTAATAACCGTAAGGATAGAAGCCTGGAGTGAATGTGTCAGGAATTAGGGAAGGCAGAAGAGTATCTGTGCTTAGAGAACAGAGGAGAATTAAGCACTCTGCCCAACTTTACAGTGTGCCCTCCTGGAAATCTCTTGCAGCACAGTGACCGCTGTGCTTCCACTGCCTACCCGGCAACCACCCCAGCAGAGGTGTGTGGAGGGAAATTAGCCCCAGCTCCCTGCAGGGCATGATTTGAGCTGATCTGATGCTTGTTGTTTCTTCCTGGAGTTAGTTCTCTCCAGTCTTCAATTTTATCCCGAGCAGAAGTGCAGGACTGGTGTTCCTGGTACCCTTGTGTCAGGAACTGGAGCGAGGTCTCTGTGAACGTGCCCCCCCTTCCCGCTTGCCCTCCTGTAGCCTGGAGAACCGCAGTTCGAGCACGGTGATTTAATGGCGTTGCAGGGCACCGTTCTCGGCTTCTTGCGCTGCCGATCTCCCGGATGAGCTGCTGCCTCTCTTATCTTTGACCTGCTGAAGACGATCCAGCTCTTCTCTGCTGCCCTCTTGGGGGTATTTATCCAGGCCCGGCTGTTGCTCTTACCTGACCCTTTCAGCGGCACTGGCCCTTTCAGCTGGGCTGGCGGACGCTCTGCTCCCGTGGCCCCGTGCTGTGCCCCTGCTGCAGGAGGGGGTTCCCTGTTTGTTTCTCAGCAAAGAACTGTTCCTGAATTCCTCTCAAGTCACAGTTTGTTCTTCAGCAAAGCAAATCATTGGGTATTTATGAAAGGAGGGAGGGCTGGAGCCACCGGGGAGAGAAATTCCTCTTCAGAGCCTTGGCCTTCCTCTCCATCTTCTTTGTTGCAGCTAGGCCTCAGCGGCAGGTGGAGAACTGCAGCCACGCTGCCTTCTTTTACCCTCCCTTCCTTTCCTTTCTGAAGGGAAATCCTTCCGTTACGCCTCGCCTGAACTCGTGCGTCGCGCTGTTAGTGTGTGGCGACGGCGCGTGGTGCCTGAAGCCGAGCCCACAAGCGGCACAGCAGGCGAAGTCTTCCAGAGCAGGCAGGCGCTCGAGCCCCGTGCGCCCGGCGCCGGCGCCTGCCAAGCTTCCCGGCCGCGCAGCAAGGCTGGCAAACGGCGCCCGAGTCCTGCRGCCAGGACGGCCACAGCGCTGGCTTGGGCAACCGAGTGTCACGTGCGCAAGGAAGCTGGTGGCAGCCGAGTGTGACCCGGGCACAGCGCAGGAGGGGTTGGTGCCGCGTGGGCGCGGAGCGCGCCCCGCTCGCCTGGCCGCGCGCCTCGCCGAGTCGCCCTTCCCTCTGGGCTCCGCGGCGGCTCCGGGCGCGGGTGCGCAGCAGCGAAAGCTGTAATAACCGCATGTGCCCCCACRGTGAGAAAGGGAGGGGGGAAACAACTGCTAGTTTTGGTTCTGAGMAGCCTTATTTCTTTCAGATGTGTGTTCCAAATCCTTATGCTTTTCCCCCATTCCAAGGGCCYGTTTCCCTCGCTGTCTTTTTTGGCAAAGGGCAGCGCGTCCTGCCTGGTGCGTCGGTGCTGACTGCCCAGAAGCTGCCCAGGCAGGAAGAGAAACACCTTGTTGGAAAAGCAACACACTGAAATTAGGGCCCTTGGGCACTACTTTGATACCAGTTTTAACCCCCCCAGGAAGTGTCTTTGAGACCTTTGCCCCACGTTGAAGCTGGAGGGCGCTGGCCAGGCGGGAGCCRCGGCGTCAGGGAGCGGGAGCCGGAGCAGCGCGCGGGCACCGGGCCGTTGGCTAGCGTCGTTCGCGGGCTGGCGGCTGGGGGCACAGATCTCTGGGCTGAGCCAGAACCAACCTGTGGGCTTGGTGGATTTTTTTCAGTTTTGGTCAACTCTGTCTCTTAAAAAAAAAAGTAGGTTAATTTTGAAGTGAGAAAAAGGCAGGTTTTAAACCTAACAGAAATTTGCTTCAGAATTAAAATCTTTGAACTGCTCTGCAAAAAAAGAAAAAAAAAAAACTTAAACCACAAAATCTTGACACTGACCTGTCTTTTAATTCAGTTAGAAGTTTTTACTTTGTTAATTAACAGGTTTGTTCTTGTTTTTTATTAATTTGCTCTTTGTCCTGGTGATGAGCACCACGGTGAGCATGGTGAGGAGCCCTTTAGGGCTGTTGTGCCCTGGCCCGTGGCTCCCCCGGGCAGTCGCTAGCAGAGGCCAGTGAGGCTGCTACTCTGATAATACAGGCTCAGCAAGATGCCAGGAATTAGTAACTCCAGATGTGTTGGTCCCCGCTGGTCCATCTGCTCTCGCGGCTCTGCGAAGTCGGACAGGCTCGGGGGGGTTGTGCACGCTCYGGAGCGGATTAGCTCCCGAAGCCTATTGCCAACGTCGGGCCTGGGCAGGAGCCACAAATAACCCGCAAGTGCCCGGGCGCGTCTGTGGCGCTAGGGCAGGCCCCGCTCCCGGCCGTGGGCAGAGGGCAGGAGGAGCGGGGCGGGCGGGCAGGGGCTTGGCGCCAGCAAGGCGGGCGGGTGCTGAGCACCACCAGCAGCGGCAGTGGGAGCTGCGGGGCCCTGGCAGGAGCAGCCGGGCAGATGGACCGGAGCATGTCGGTGCGGCCTCCTCTGCTCCTGTCTGCGGTAACCACGTTTAGCTGCAACGCAGCGTGCTCCGTGCGGCCCGGCTCGGTGCACAGCCCRGCACGCGGGCTGCGGCTCTGCTGCTGCCTCCACCGCGCACTGCACGTCGGCACTGGCACTCCCCTCCGGCCCCACTTCCTGTGTCAAACCAGTCCGAATTTCAGCGTGCCTGAATACTCCAGTCACTCAAATACATGCAGTTCTGCAGGGTGCTCTGGGCTGCGTCTGTAGCCTCCTGCATCTCTCCCTTCCCCATTTCCAGTCCTGCAAACCCCGATGCCCTTCAGGCTCCAAGCGGTCCCTTGAACAGCAGCTGTAACTCTGGCAACTCGTGTGTTAGCCGGTGTTGGGCCGTGGGCCGGGGAGTTCGCAGCCATCCTCGCTCTTTGGTTTGCATGTCTGGGGGGGAGACCAGCAGCCTGGCAGTTACCTTCTTGTTCATTTAGGACAATCGGGAAATCTCATTTTGGTGCTCGGCTGCAGCCGTCTCTGTGCCACCGGGCTGCCCCGGGGCGCAGGCCTGCACAGCTGATCTCCAGCGCGTTCCTCGGCAGCCTCAAGTCTGCAATGCTGTTGAACACAGCAGCCTTTCCTCTGCCCTGACTCCGTGCCGCACTGAAAGCGGCAGCTCGCCTTCCGACCCGCGCGGAGCAGCGCGGGGGCCTGCACGCGAGGCCGTTGCCGGGAGCAGCTCGTGCTGGGCGCCGGGCCGGCCGCCGGAGCCAGGAGCTGTAGAGGGCAGCCTTCGCCTCCGAGCTGCTCTGCCTGAACCCCTGCAAAGCAGCAGTTCACAGGCGGGATGAGCACATGGATGTAACTGGCTTTCTAAAATTGCTTTATGTATCATCAGGGTTGAGTGTGAAACACAAGTGGGTTTTGTCCTGGGAAGAATAATGTGGATTTTTCATAACTGGGGAACAGTTAACCTTGGACTGCAAATRGATTTGCCCCGACTGGCCAAGGCAGCCCCCTTCCCCCTTTCTCTGGGGGCAGCACGTGGCTGACAACCGCCCGAGGGCTCCTCTTTAGCGGAGCCCGTTGGTCCTGGTTTGTGTGTTGCCGTTGGTGCCTTTCTCGCTCTGTCGCATCAGGCTGCTTCGCTGTGTCTCTGCTCCCAGGCAGAACTGCGTCCGAGAGAGCAAACAGCTTGGCCGAGGGAAGTCCCACTTGGTCCCGCGAGCGGTTGCTTTGCTTGGGCTGCAGTGGGCTAAGGCAGCGCACGGGCCGGCCGCTGCGCCCCCCCCTCCCCGCTGCGGTTCTGCTCCCGGGCTGGGGCAGGGGCCGTGGCTGCGCRCAAGGCTCAGCTTCACTGCTTAGTCGTTCAGAAACTTCCAGCTTTTTTTTCAGACTAAGCCAAACCCTAGCGTACAGGCAGAAAGCCTGGATGACAGTTAACACCTTCCAGTCTTTAAGTGCTTCTTAGTGATCCTGAAAAAATCTAAAAAGGAAGTATTGCAACCTGTGACCTGCCTCAAGCGGGAATGGAAACTTAGCAGCAGCGAGTGAGGCGCAGCCGGTTGGTTCCTCTCCCTGCGAGGACGGGAGCCAGGGCAAGGCTGGATTCTCCGAGCGTCGAGGCTCAAAGGTCGGAACAGCCCCCACATATGAGCCTCCTTTTAAATACAGCCCTTGAACAGCAGCCTCCAGCCTGGCTCCGTGCTGTGAACGCCGGGTCTTCATGGTTGCAWGTCACTACCACTACCCAGGGCTGCGCAGCAGCAGCGGCCACTGCGCGGTGGCTGCCTGCGGGTCTGCGCCCCCGGCGCTGGCCCTGCGCTGGGAAGGGCTGTTGCCATGCAAGCGCTCTGCTCTTGCCATTCAGCTTCTCTTGATGATAGGTGTTAACCTGATGGCAGCGAGCCAGAGTCTTCCTGTACATTGGTTGTGCGTTGCTCAGGGCTGTCCCCCATCCCCGGGCCAGGGGCTGAGAAGGGGCTGAGCTGCGGCTGCGTCTTGGGTCTCAAATGCTGCCGGCAGCCAGGACCGGCCGGTGCCAGGCGGCGTCCTGCCCCCTGCGCAGCCCGTGCTGGCTGCGGGCGGGCGCCCACCTGAGCGCCGGGCGCTGGCGCGTTCGCTGCAGCCCCCCCAGCCGCCTGCCCCTGCGCAGGAAGGACAGGAAGGCCGGGGGCGCGAGCGGGGGACGCTGCGGCTTTCCCGTGTGTACAATGGGGACAGATGCAGAGAGGAAGTGATTTGTCTACAACTGGATATGGAGAAACCCAGATGTCCTCCTTCCTTAGCTGATATTGTAACCACTAATCAGATTTATCTCTTTCACCGCCAACTCCTTCCTGGTAAAATAGCACAGCTCTTTTTTTTTTTTTTTTTTTTTTTTTTTTTTTTTTTTTTTTTTTTTTTTTTTTTTTTTTTTTTTTTTTTTTTGCCTCCAAGGTGTAATTTATGATTCATTTAAAATGGCATGCCAGGAGATTTCAGCTGATACGTGATCTCCTTTCCATGGCTGTGGAGCAAACAGCAGCAGTGGTACCCATTTCATGCTATTATATAGCAAAGAAAAAGAGCAAGACGTTATGTACAGCTGCAAGTAAATGACAAGGACACAACTCTCTCCTCTCGTGAATGGAGGTGTCTGTGTATTTTGCTGCACGCTTTAAATAGACCCATATAAATTGTCACTGCTTGTTTGTACCAGAGCACCTGCACAGTTTGTGTTCTGCAAGCTCTCCATGTGCTCGCCACCCTATGTCTGGCAGTCTGGGATGGGGCAAAGATGGGGAGATGGAACAGGGAGCGCGGCTGGGACGAGGAACCCCCAGCGCCTGTGCTGCAGCTTCGCGCACCCGAAGTGCAGAGGCCCAAGCTGGCTGCAGTAGCCCTTGCGCTGCTGTTGCGTTGTGGCTCGGCACTGGGCCCATCTAACRTGGCAGCAGCACAAGACACCTGTGAGTTTAAGGGTCATCAAAAACTGCTTCAGTGCTGGGAAGTGGCAGCAGGGAGAACTGGCACAAACTTCCTGTGCAGAGCAGTACAGCAACCATGTCAGGCGGGCGGGCTGGTACAGCTACAGTATTGCTGCTGCCAGACTGCAGCGTTGGTGATACAGCCACACTCGCCTCTACCCAGCACTGCTGTGCCAGCAAGGGGCACAGAGATGTCCCTGTTCCAGTGCACCTTGCTCCACGGGCCTGGGGGGTGCTGGGAGGTGAGAGTTTTGCTGWTGGAAATGTTAATGCTGGCACTTAAGCATTGGGTTGTGTGTGCAAAACACAGGAGAAGCAGTCGAATACTTGGTGTCTCTGTGGGGCTTTCACAAACACAGCCTCAGAGCCCTGCGGCCTTCTGAGGGCTGCTGGGGAGATGAAGGCCCGGTGGAAGCTGCAGGACTGCTCATAGCATCTCCTTATTGCTAGAAGCCGCAGGAGCTTTATGCAGGCCCCAGCGCGGCTGGAGGATAGCGCAAATGCGTGSGGAGATGGCGCTCCTGTTTCAGGCCATGTGAAGAGCCAGGTGCCACACGGCAGATTTGCCAGCTACCAGCTGCAGTTCTTAAGAACACGATGGGGATGCGATAGCTCAATTACGTGATTTCCCACAACAGCCCAGTAGCAGAGGGGAAGGAAAGAACTGGGAACAGGGTGGCCACAGCGAGCAAAGGCACTGCAAGCCTTTGTCACCTCCTGCCAAGGTCTGCGCGGTCGAATGCTGCCCCGCACAACGGAGGCTCCACAGCACTGACGGGCACGTGGTGGCAAGTGCTGACGCCGTTCCTTAGCTCGGGGACCGCCCTTTTGTTTAGCAACACCTCTCGGATGCTCAGTAAAACAAACGATTTGCTATTGGCACTGCCGTTCACTACCCTCAGGTTTATTTACTTAGTAACTTACCTGCCAGGGCCCAGGCAAGCATCGTGCTCAGGGCCACCAGCCCACTCCTCCAAGCACCGGTAGAGATGCTGTGTGGCATCACAGGAAGTCCTTCTTTGGGAGTAAGAGTTCCTCCAGGCTGTTGCTGCCTGTGCCCCATGTGTAATACTCCCAAATACTGAATTATGACTTGGCTGCTACTGTGTGCCTCTGGTTTGACAGGAGCTCACAGGCAGCAAAGCCTGAGAGCTCAGRGGGTCACTGCAGGGCTCGTGGGGAGATGCCAGATACGTGCAGGACATGACTCAGTTCCTGCCATTCAGGAGCCAAACCCCTCCACCAGAGAGGCCGGGCTGGCTGCACCCTGGCAGCATGACTTTGGTCCAGCTGTGCTTAGCAGTGCCTGCCCGGGTGTCTTGGCTTGTAGCCAGCTCTATCAAAGAGCAGTGGAAAAGCAATGAGACCTGGTTTAAAGGAAAAAAAAAAAAAAACAAAAAACCTCATCCTATCAAGCAGAAGCGTAGTGCCTGGAGAACGCAGAGCCGCCGAGCACCCTGCGCTGAGGTGTAACATGGTCATTTTGACAGCTGCCGTGAAGAAGCTCATCCAGAAAAAAACAAAAAACAAAAAAACAAACCAACAAACAAAAAAAAAAAAACGGACCTGGCCAACCATCAGTGTGGAGGGGCAATAGGGCTGCTTACGGGGTAGAGGACAGTGAAGACACTGGAGAGCCCGTGGGCATAGTGTTGGTGCTTCCACACGTCCACGGCAGACAGCAGTGGATGGGAGCTGGGCTAATTGGCTAATTGGTCATGATTATGCCAGTAAAGAGGCTGCCTGGCTATGTAAAAGGAGCTAATGTATCACCAGGTTATTTAATCTCAATAAATCATTTAAATACATTCAGCTGTTATTTACATTAAAGCACCTCTTGATGTCTCTAGGTAGAAACATAGAGGAGATTCAATATTTGTTATACATTAATTGGGCAGCCTTTGGTGAGTAAATTTACTTTGACAGTTTTTTGCCTAATAATGTTATGCCTAAGAGAGTGAAGAAGGGTTTTACTGGAATGCTCAGAGCTATGAAAATCTGTTGGTTCCTCGSTGTCTGTTCATGTTTTGCAGTGTGTAGTCAGCTTTAGTTGCCTCGCAGTCCATGCCTGCTTTTGTTGATGGTGATTTATTGCAGGAGGTGGTTCTACCGCCTGGCTTGCTGCATACATGGTTGCTGTTTGAGGGTGTTCCTGCACGATGACAAGACTCTTAGTACCTTGATCTGATAATAGTTGTGCACATTTTTATTTTTAGCATGTGCTTCCACTGACTTCAGACCAATTCAGACAGTGTCCCACCAAACAAGTTTATTAAGGCAATTAGTGAAAAATTTTTGCACACCAAATTATCCTCTGTTTCACTTTGGCCTCTTCTGGCCTGTAGCTCAGTGACCAGGTTTTTGCACAAATCCTTTTTGCAGTCAGAGCAGCACTCATCAGCCTGTTGTCAGTCTGAACAGTCAGTGAGGAAACATTTCACAGCCACCATTATCTGCAATCGATCCACTATATGGAGAGTTGCTGGGAAGAATCTGCAGCGTGTCTGTGCAATGTCAATGAGAAAATAAGGAGGAAATCTAAGGGGTACGTTGTTCACTGTGAATAACTAGCTCCACTTTAATTAACACCATCTCTTCCCTGAGCCTGCAGCTGTCTCCACTGTTCAGCTGTGGCTCATGCAAACACAGAGTGTAGCACGTTTTTCCATCTCTTCCTTCTCACTGAGGGGCCCCTGCTTAAACTTGATTCTGGCTGCAGTTCTGTTGCCTGTGGTAGGGAAGGGTGAGCAACACTAACATAAACATGCCACTGTTACAGTCACTAGAAAGTTAAGTAACTTCTTAATTGGTTTTGCAAACCTTCAAGCAGAGCCTTATCTTTGCAGAAAAGTTCAGGAAAACAGTAAATGGAAAAAGCCCTATTTGGGGCTCCATGTTTTCAGCAAGAGAAGMACTGACTGACTGTAGCAACGTGGTGGACACTGGATGCAGCGCGGTGCATGAAGCTGTTGCTGCTTTTCATTATGTTGCCTTTAGGCAGCCTGTTTTGTTTCGGACAAACCTACCATCAAGAAAACTTCTGATTCTTTCAATCTCTGTTTCTGAATAATGCTGCCTTTTCCATTTTCCACTCCGATGACAATAGCTTTTGTGACATGCATGATAGAGGCAGCAAATGAGCAACTAAAGTGATCAACTCAGAGTAAATAGCACGAGCCAAGGAGTCTAATCTCACATTTGTGGTCCCTGCTAGCCACATACTTTCCTCCCACTTGCAGATTTATAAAAGGTCAGAATTAGCTCTTGCTACTCCCTACGGAACTGACTAAGAGCAGCCAACATTAGGCAGAAGCTTCAGAGACTCGGACTTTGCCAATTAAAGCTTAAAAGGGGTGGGATTTTTGAGACACTGCCCCAAATCAAATCTTAAATACCCACAACCCCAAGCCAGGTCAGGCTCCTGAAAACACGTACAAAATACAGGCTTGTGAAACTAATGGGCTTGGCCTCACTGTTGCCGCATCTGATAATAATTTTGCATCTTCTGAAGTGGTGAGAGGTTAGTAATAATGGGAGAAAAGAGCGGGGGCAGGAGGGGAGGGAGAAAAAAACCAGTTGTTGAATGTAAAGTGTGTTCCCAGTTCAGTAGTATACGTGGCTGCTGCTGTTGCTGCTACTTCCTCCGAGGTGGTTCGCAGCCAGCCCGCTCAGGCCAGCCCAGCTGCGCCTGGACGAAGCGCAGCTCTGCCGCGGGCTGCAGCCAGGCGCGCTCTGCAGCCTGCCTCCTGGTCCGTTCTGCACGCCCACGGCTTGCCCCTCCTGTACGCGTAGCTCCGAGGAGGAGACGGACACACGCACACGCTCGCACAGAGGCAACTCCAGCGTGATTCACATGCACAGCTGCAGTTCTGTGGGAATAAAACCCTCCGCTGCCTCACGGGCCGGAAGAAATTCAGAACAAACGTCCTTAGGAAAGGAGGAGCAGGGTAGGGAAGCCAGARTAAACAAGTGCTGAGAGAAGGGTGTGGGGAGGAAGGGGAGGGGGGGGCACATGTATGTCAAGCCAGTAGATGCTAATTTGCTATAGATAGGACAGTAATGGGTTTCTCATGTTGTCCGACTGGCAATCGCTGTGTTCTTCACGTCTCTAAAAAGAGATCTGACTAATGCTTAGAGATTGGGATCTGTTCTAATTGCATCCAAAGCAGCTTGTATTTTGCTGCTTTACTGTTTAGGTTCCAGTTCCATTTGCTTCTCTGTGCATCTGGGGGCCAGAAGGGCACTTTTGCTTTCTCAGCTACATAGGCACCCTGTCTTYGGTGCTGGACAGGGTGCAGGGGCAATGCATGACTCTACAACACTCAGGACTGCAGCAGCTTGCCCCTGGGCCACAGCTGAACGTCTTCACAGCACCCATGAGAGCAGCAGGTGCCCAAGGAGGGCACTTGCTTAGATTTCTGGATCTTGATATCCAGTTATTGTAGGTCAGCAGAGCACAAGCCTCATTTGACAACAGCACCTAACTGAAGTGATGCAAAACCCAGCAAATACTTCAGCAGCTGCAGGCATCAGGTCAGCATCTGTGTGAAGCTGCCTGCATTAGTGCTGTTAATGGGGGCAGCACAGTGCAGGGAAGATGAATGGAAGRAGAACAGCTCAGTGTTTCTTGCTCCCAGCACCATGCTTGGATTCAGGACTCTCTGAACAGCAAACACAAACCTAACTTGTAAGTCTCCTAAGTAATCTATCATTAGCAGTTGCTTTCAGGTGCTGGCATAGCGAAGTCGTTCAGGGTATTTGTTATCCAACCACAACAACCTAGTGTGGGCTGCAGTCTGGCATGTGGAAGCCAGCAATTGCACTGTTTGGGAAGCTGGTAGGATCCACAGTTTCCACACACACGTTTACTTCCCACGTTAATGTATGAGGGAGCACTATCACGTTATTGGACTGCTGCAAAAGCTAGCTTTGCTGCAGGCACGAGAACAGCCCAAGCTGAAGCAAGCTGGCTGTTGTATAAAGGCTGTAAGAACATGTGGTGATGCTGGCCAGGTTAGCTGCCTGTTACAGCGTACAGCTGAGAGCCAGACTTGGCTCAGCAGTAACAGCTCAACCTAAAATTCYATGCAGTCTGCCCTGGCATGCCCAGCAGTGGATGTGTAGAGCAAGAGACTAAGTTGGTGGCTACAGAATGAGCCTTCCCTCTATACTTGCCCTCCTTGCAGTTGGTTGTTCAGGGACATGCAGTGATAAAGCCCTTTTAAGAATCCAAGTCTTTATCTTCACTGAAGTTTCACAGGGCTGATAGCTTTAACTGCGGTGAAGGAAAGTCACAAGTCCTCATTTATTTAATGGCTCCATTTTGGTTTTGTTCTTGATTCTGTAGGTATAATAGCCTAGTGACTGGGAAGCGGGCAAGAGGACTCATCGCTGTGCTGTGGGTCCTGTCCTTTGGAATTGGACTGACTCCGCTCATGGGTTGGAACAAAGCCATGAGTGGGTGTCCCAACTCCACCAACGAGACAGGGGCTGCCACTGGGAAGGATCACCATGGCTGCTTCATCTCATGCCTCTTTGAGAATGTGGTAACTATGAGCTACATGGTGTACTTCAATTTCTTCGGCTGTGTGCTGCTTCCACTCGTGATCATGCTTGGGATCTACATTAAGATATTTATGGTCGCCTGCAAACAGCTGCATCAGATCGAACTGATGGGCAACTCCAGGACCACGCTACAGAAGGAGGTCCATGCAGCCAAATCTCTGGCCATCATCGTAGGACTTTTTGCTTTCTGTTGGCTGCCCCTGCATATCTTGAACTGCATTACTCTCTTCCATGAGGACTTCTCCAGATCCAAGCCTGAGTGGGTGATGTACATGGCCATCATCCTCTCCCATGCCAACTCTGTCATCAATCCCATCATCTACGCCTACAGGATCAGGGACTTCCGCTACACATTCCGCAAGATCCTTTCCAAGATCCTCTGTAAGAGAAATGACTTCCCCAAGTGCTCCACTGACAACAACCAGCACCTGACTGTCTCCAATATTAACTCTCCAACAGCCTCTGTGACCATATGACCTTGCATGTCCTGCTCCTAGGATTTTGCAGTTTGTACCTGACACTACCCTTCCTTGTGCCTATGTGAACTCTAACTCCTAGAGGAGCACTCAGAGATGACCACTATGCAGTTATACAGCTGTATTTTTTATTTTTTATTAACATAGTGCCTCCTAGAGGAATAACCTGACTGGGGGAAGAGTGCATGCAGCTCACCCTCTACTGTAACCCAGGTTGCATGAGTGCTGGTGATCTTAYTGTGTTTCTTTTCCAGGTCAAACATTGACTGTGGAAGACTGCTAGGGGTGTTTCCCCAATTGTGCTGCTCATGTCAAGTCCTAGGATCTTTATTTTTATTATGATTATTTTTTTAATCTTTTGATTCACTTAGTAATAATTTTGTGTCTGTTTTTGAGTTGTTCTTTAAGTCCATACTTGACAGCACTTTGGTAATACCCTAATTATTCCATCAATTGTTTGATGCAGCTAGTATTCTCTGATGGGAAAAAGTCTTACTTAGACCAATTGTGGTGTGAAACTGAATCTGTGTTTCCAGGCTCTAAGGGAACCAGTTGTGTTAATGGGAAAAGAAGATCGTTAACTGGCCGTGCTGTGTATTTTTGGCMCAGTATGGAAGCCCTACTTACTAAATGCTGAAATTTTAGAAAAGGGTTGATGGAAGTCATGAACAATAGCAGTCTTATTGTCTTTAAGTGTCTTTGTTCTATAGGATTACTAAATTAGGATTTACTAAATTCTTCAGACCAATGCTTCAGGTTTGATATCAGATCTGATTTCTGTTATCAAAATTCAGAAGGCAGAAGCATCCCAGTAGTCACAACAGTCTGATCCAAAGTCTCTGAGGTTAGTGGAAACAGGCCCTTRGTGACATGATCTCCACAATTAGATTTGCTTTCAAGTCAAAACTTGATAGACTTGCACTGTTTCCAGAAATGCAGGTTTTTAGCTGTGATAGCTCACCTGATTCCTAAAACTTGGTCTTGCTGGGGTTCAGGTATATCCCAGTAAGCCTCAGAAGTAGTGAATACTGTTTTTCTAGTAGTGATGAGGTTTTATTCTGACCTACATCAGTAGCWAAAGACACAGGAAAGGAACTATTTTGCCTGCAAGCTGATATTGGCCAAGCTCTTCAGGGAATAAGTTCACACCACAGATTTTCTAGCCTTGACTCTGTGGCTAACTGCAGAGTCCTGGCCTTTTAAAAGAACAGGCCCACTCAACAGCAGTGGTCTTAATTTGTACTGCAAGTTAGTAACTCTCCAYAGCCCCAGCTCAGTTCTTAATTGCTGCACCTGATTTCCTATGTAACTGATATACAAAACTATAAGAAGGTAGAAAGAACAGTGCATTATTTTCCAAAATACTAGCTCCACTCTCCAAATTGCGTGAAGACATGTACATTAGTTTAAATGAACCAATGTTTCTGGTATGTCCTTCAGTAGGGCAGTTCATTCCACAACTGAGAGAAATGGGGTGAGGAAAGAGAGTCAGAAAAACATCAGGCTCCCTCCTTCATGCCCCAAAGCTGATTTTAGTACAGACACATCTCTGTGCTTGACTGATAAGACCAAGACACGAAGCATACCATGTTACTGCTCCAGCCATAAAGTGGCTGTGGAAGGAAAAACATCTTGTTAAAGGACAGGTCAGAGACTAGATCTGATCTGCTATAGTGTTGTAGCCTACTTACAAATCAAGAGTCTTACCTGATGGCTTTTGAGTGGCAGAAAAGTGGTAGTATTTCTCTCTGCCACTCAGAGAGAAATCACTCAGTGCCAAAAGGAGCATCACTGTGATTAATGGGAAGCTGGAGTGCAAGGATGGGTATTTCATATGTTTTTCAATGGTAACCCGTAACACTGGCCTTCCTAATCCATGCCAGGAGACAGAGATAGGAGGCAGTCCTTTTAGGGTCAGGTGGCAGGGAAGGAAATTTAAATACATCCGGTTCCTGAAGGATAGGCCCAGTGGACAGACTGATGCCTGGAGCAGTCCCTGATAAATTGTACTTGAACTATATAGGTATCAGCTTTTTAATTTTTTAACTGCATTGCACTATAGGGGTGGTGCAACATAAGACCTCCCTGCAGAGCTTCATTTCTCCAGAACATATAGATGACAAATATCCTGTAAAATCAACTGAAAAACAGCTCTGAAAATCTGATCTGAACGAGTTCTGCTATGGCAGTATCTGTTCTGCCAGCTGATGTGATCTGCAAGGAGCAGCTGCAGGTGTGATTTAGGGCCCAGCATGCACACGGAGGCCAATTCACTGGTAAGTGATGAATGCAACTGCCTTGTATACAGCAGCTGAACTGGTCAGAGCCAGACTCAAACCTTGGTGAATCACCAGTAAGCTCTGAATGGAACTGTAGATGCTTATSTTTTACCCAAACCAGATGTAGCCAAATTTGGACATCTCAGATACTGGCATTTCCAAAAAGAATCTAGCTAGTTAATGTCCCAAGTGTTTAACATCCCCATTTGGCTTTGCTGTATCCACATTGTTCATGGTCCAGCTAACAGATGTATCCACCTCCTGCCATTTGGGCAGAGTTTGGCKCTCTCCTTACTTAATTCCTTCCCTTCTGTATTATCTTTGGCTGTGTTCCTTCTGTTAATCATGGCTGGAAACAACCAGGGTTTCACCTGCAGGTCTGGCAGTGTTGCAAGTGGTTGCAAGCCACATTTATCCTTACAATAAAAAATGTAATCCTGTTGTCTGAAAATGAACCAAAATCCAGACAGCACAAAACAGACTGAAAAACACAGTACTGCAATATAGAACAAGAGCCAGTCGCAGAACATGTGCCTGTATGTGATAGCTTGCACTGCAGATCGGTATCCACTACRGCTACCTTTCATACGCCTCTTACGAGCCAGAAATACTGTAGACAGATCTGTTGTTTCCTTAGTATGAATAAGCCCTTGGGCTATTAGCCGTTATTAACTATGGCCCAGGTCACTGTGGTGTTTAGGCACATAAGTGTCTTCATGGATCTGAGCCTAAGTCATTTGAAGGCAAAATAAAAATAGAACTGCCTCTAACACAAACAGAAAAAAAAAGCTCTGAAGGTTTCTATAAAAATGTGAAGTGAAAATGGCTAAGGAACTTTCGATGTGAGTGCAGCTGTAAATGCTCAGCTATCACTCACTACTGCTCTGATGTAAATAGGATGGATGTGTTCTCTTGTTGCTCAGATTTTATAATTGCAGTAACTTTGTTATTTCCATACAGAATGCTTAATTTACCACCTACACAACCTGGCTCAGCCTGTTCCCTGTCGTTTCTTCTGGTGTTGTGTTCAAGCAGTGTATCATACAAGCCCATGCTGTACCTGCAAAGGAGACTGATGCACAATGCTTTGGCCTGCCTCAAAGCATGGGCAGGTCATCACATAGCCTGGAACGGAGCTGGCTTCTGGCTCACTGGCTGGTGAATGAGAACTTGCCAGGCGTGCAGGGTAGGGGGAGCAGCAGTTTTCTCTTTTGCCCATGTCTGACGTGGGCAGCTGTCACAGCTTACCAACACCATTTACCAGACAGAACCACAGCAGACTGTGTGCTGCCCCCAGCAAGAGAGACAACTTCAGCCCAATTCTAACATGGGGGAAAAGACAGTGATCCTAAAGGGGATTCTCACAGRGGAAAACGGTTCCATAATCCCTTGCCTTGCCTGCCAGCATGAAGTGGTTGGCTTGTCTGAATTGAGTCAATTTAAAACCAAAGCAACCACACTGACTCTTCCAAATACCCCATGTTACAGTAAGCACAGTAGAAATGAGGCAGAAAAGCAGAACAGTCATCAGTCTGGAGGGGCTGAGGTATCTCCTCCCCAGTATACCTTTGCCAATGATGAATCTTAAAGTGCTCTGAGCAGCTAGCTGCAAAAAGCCACTGCAGCTTCACTCTGCCTGCCTTTGAAGGCCAATTCCACAAAGCCACACAGGTACTTGAGCTGGGAGGGCTGGGGCTGCCATCAGACTAAGAGCAGAGTTAACAAGCTTTAATGAATCACAAAGCTGCTGGACTGTTCCGTATTACAAGCACCCAATAGTACATATTAGTTCAAACATCTTCAAAAATCTAAGAATAGCCTAAATAAATGAAACTGATGTCAACAGTTTTTGCCCATGCTGAACCTTCTTAATATTTATTAATTAGTCCATCAGTGCAAGGCTGCTATTTAATGTCATGCTTGCGTGCAGCACAGAAAAAAACCTACCAACCAAAATGAACTTTTGACAGCCTTGTAGGTAGTAAGAACACCAGCTATACYTCTCAGAGGAGCTGGAAGGGTACACAGAAAGCACACCTGCATATCATCCAAATCCTTCATCCTTCTTCCTCTTCCTCGGCCAGTAAGATGCTAGTGAGCTGCTCCTCAGAGACAGTTAGTTCCTGGCATGCTCCCATGGCCTGGCTGAGGTAGACGGCAAGTATATGTTTGCACTGCAAACAATAGTGCGAACATGTTAACAGCAGGAGCAYTGCAGGAATGTCACGTCACATCTGTGAAGCTACAAAAATTCATCCTGGCCAGGATGTGTTTAATGAAGAGCTCACCCCTCTCAGAAACATGGCTTCCTCTTGGCACTGCAAACACTAGCACAGGCTGGAAGTCCAGTTGACCTGGGTCAACTCCATGATCAGACTAATACAATACAGGGTTCTAACACTCAACAAAGCATTAACAGATCTTAATGCCTTCTCCATGCTGGATGCAGGAGCAGGGGGGATTCAGGCTATAAAGAATAACAGTTTATTTGGTACTGCCTGGAGGCATTCACAGGTAGGGATTATTCACTTCTTGCAAGTCAGACTATTAATGTGTAATTAAGAACAAAAGCCCTCTCAAACCCATGTAGGCCTAGCTCCACCCAGATACTGTGACTCCCAGAGGCCGTATCGTGCTCGGTTAGCCACAGCCTATATGATCAATTCAACACTCATGTGTTTGCTCCCTTGGAAACTTCATGCTGCTCAGGTTCAAGAAGGAGAGATCAGCAGAGCCTTCTCCTCCCTCTCTGTCCTGGGCCCAAGTTAAGGCACGCAACTTACCAGAAGGCTCTCGCTCTTCTGCAGGACAGTGAAACCAAAAGCAGGACATGTGCAGAAGTGGCAGGAACTATAGCAGGTATAGAGTTTGCCTGAGCTCCCAAGGACCTGAAACAAAGGCAGATGGTTCAGGTAAGAGTCTTTTAATTTCTCTAACTACCAGCCTGTATCTGGCCTGATGTCCTCCCCCCAATGACTCATAGCATGCAAAGAGGTGCTGCAAACAGTGTTTGTGGTTTGGTGCCCTGAACACAGTAGCAGCTGTTTCCTGAAGAATACTGGAGCTAAGACATACAGGTGGCCAGAGTCCACAGGTCCCTTATAATCAACAGGTCAATGCCTTCCAGAGACAGCACTTGTGCCAGTATGCCTCAGGGGAGGGAAGAGGATRCTGGGCACCCCACAAGCCTCCTTGGCTGTCTGCTGGCATGACAGATTCGGAAGGAAAGGCAGCACTGGCCCACCTATGTAAAGTACGATCACATAACATTTGTTCTTCTGCTGTGGACAGCCATGCTCCATTCCCCTGCTTCACTCTCCAGGGACCCACAGGAAGCCAGAAACTCCATACTCTCTCACTGTGCTCTACATGCTTCTCTTCTACTGGAGACAAAATGGTCCCTGTGAGAGCGCACCTACGCTGGCAGCCAGCTGCTCCAGGTGCTTGTCTACTGTTGAGGGATCAGAAAAAGGGCAGTGCCAGCAAGCAGAGAGCCATTCCTTGATCTCTCTAAGCTGATAGCACAGCAAGCTCCCCCYCCATCCCCCGTACTGGCAGATGCATTGGATGCTTCAAAACAACCAAGACTACTTTGTCACAGAAAGCGTATTTGTGAATCCAGGGCCACCACAGACCCAGRGATGGAAGGAAAACAGCAGCGAGTGCTAACAAAGCCTTTTCTAAACCACTCCAGTTGCTGGAGGCTGCAAYGGCTCTTGCTGTTTTGCTCCCACAAACAGCTGCAGCTATTGGACTCCAGTTTTGTCTGAATAAACAAAGTTCAAGTCTCCAGAGAAGAAGCTTCCCTGATCCATCTCTGGTTTAGGAACAGCACTGTCTCCCTTTCCCACGTGCTGCTCCTTTACAAGGCTGGTACTGAGGTACATCTCTTTTGCACGACAGGCACAGGACACAGGCAGTCAGGCAAGGGAAGCATTTACTTCCAGTGMGGAGAAGCTGACAGGCAAACTGTACAGGTGACTGCTGCTGGAGTTGATGGCATAGTACAGAAAAGCCACCCTCAGGATTACTTTTCTTTTGCTTACTGCAAGACTGGAAAATAGCTTTTAGAAAGCTACTTTGAGAGCAAACTGCTCTGCCCTCCTTCTACTGCTAAGGGGCCACAGGAGAACACACTCACAGACTATCAGCAGAAACCTGCAGTCAACAGCATGAACTTTGCTAATGCCCCTTGAGACCTAAACTGAGCCCATCCCATGGCCAAAACACAATTACAATAGAATATTTGCCACCATGTGTCTAATACCTGACATAAGAGAGCAAGGGCTTTTTGGCAGCTCTGTTACATGGCTTAGGTTCCTGGCACTAACTTTTACTGGATGATTCAGAGAATGGCAGGAATTTATACTGGTGTAATCATGGGCAGTGCCCTCCTCTGTGCACAAACCTTTGGGCTCCAAGGGACACCATATGCCTCTCCCATACTAGGCCTTAGATGTTGTCTGGGTTCATGCATGCATAGRTCTAAATCTAAGGATTAAGCACCCAAAAAAGACAAGACAGTAGAGCTCTGCACAGTGCTGCTTGTCTCCAGAACATCCCTGACACCCATATGCCCCTCCAGAGGAACATCAGCTCTCCAGGTTCAGAGCTGCACTTGCAAGGGGAAACGGTCCCCTGTTCCCTGCAGCTCTCTGAAGCACCCTGCCTGGCAGGCAATGCCCATGACAAGTAGGAGCTTTCCCATGGAAAAGCTCATATTCTCCCACTTCTCCTAGCAGATTCAGGACACAAGATTTGCATTCCCATTTCAGGAGGAAATCAGGTTTTTTTTTCAGTCTGGCCTTTTTTCCCCCAACTAAGTTTGCTTCACTTGTGATAAGTTTGTTTTTCTCTAGCCCCTTTGATTGTTTTTTCCAAGATGAAGTATTCCGATGGTGCCTTTCATTCAGAAATGTTTTCTTTGGGGGGGGGGGGGGTGGGAGGGGAACACAGACATTGCCAGATTTGGGCTGACTTTAGAGTTCTCCTGTCCTGACCTAGATGGAAACAATGCAGCTACTGCCTAATAAAGCAGAATCTAAACTCCAAAGACCAAGAGGAAAAGGTGCCTCTACTTCTGTTCAGCTGCAGCCAAGCCAAGAACTGGGGTGCCCTCTTGGCCCTGAAACGCCGTGAGATTTCCTCCCACTACCTTCATCTCCAGGCACCTCACTGGCTGCACACAGAAGAAAAATCACCTTGGTAGTGGTGTCACTGCCAGTGTGCTGGGATGCAGAAGGTCTATCTCTGGCACTRTGTGGTAGCTACTGCTGCCACCACAAAACAGCTAGGTAGCACCATGTGTCTGTGCCAGGACCTGGTGCTCTACTCCCAGTAGTGGGGCAGGCTGCCACAGAGTTCTAGGAAATTAATTAAAAAAGACATTACAAAGAAGAATCCAATAAAAATGCAGGATGTGACCAATCCAAACGACAGTTGGAGGGAGGGCTAGAGCACTGCCTCTTTCCCTRCTAGCTGACTTTACTCCCACAGTTCTCAGCATTTCTGCAACTCAGGCATACCTAATAGATACTCCAACAGCAGACTACTCACCACTTTGCACTTCTGCTGAAATCCAGCACAGCTGCACCACTGGCCAAGATCCCTCCCCACCTCTGCCCCATACCTCTGCAGCAGGTAAGATTTATCCCTTTTCTGGAGTTACAAGGGTTGGGCTGAGCCTGCAGTGTAAACAGATRCTATACAAGCTCCTTCCAGGATGTGTAACAACTCTGATGAAATATCAGCCCTTGAGCACCTCCTGCACCAATGCTACCTCTGTGGTAGGTAGCAGGGGCATTAATACCTGGGCATTAAAGAACAYATCATAGCTTTCACTTCACTGAGGGTTCTTTCCTCTCCTGTCTCAGTTCCTGTGGGCAAGAGCTGCCTACACTACAGGCTGCAGTTCTAGGGCTTGTCTGAGCAGAGTCATTTCTCCCTAGAGCAGTGACCAAGATGTGCTGGCTGATATGGAATGTGAACAGCATTTTCGCCTGCAAAGTATCAACAGCTCAGATCTGGCTATGAGGACTCGGAAGAGTTTCACAGTAGGACCAGTCTCACAGTCCCAAAGAGAAGAGTTCTCTAGATTCGGCTGTGAGTGAAGACACCATCCTGTCTCAGCTCAGCCACATCTGGGTGTGAACGGCAGGGCAGATCTGGCTTTCTAGGGAAGTAAGAAGGATGACAGCGTATGTGTTCCAGGCAGCTATGGATGTCTCCCCCCGGGGCACTGTGCTGGGCATGCTTCTCTGCTGAGAGAAAAGTGCACATAGCTGGGATATGTGTTTACAGAACACATATAAAGCAAAAGCCAGTGACACTACCCAGCTACTCTGAGTGCAGTGTCCCACTCAGTGCTTTGGTTTATAGGGCCCCAGACTCCAGATTGCGTTCCTGTCACTGCTCCAGCCAGTGGCCTCAGGGGAGGCTCTGCTCTTTGTTTCGGCCTCCCAGACAGCTGTGCTGAGGAAGAATTTCGCAACGGGACCAGCCTCCCACCCCCAGAGAAAATAGCTCTTTAGATTCCTCTGGTAAKGAACTCATCAGCATGGCCTTAATCAGCAATCAAGCTTCACTGAAGAGGAATGCTGCTCAGAAGTACATCTGCACCTGCAGACAAGAAGAGCTTCATGTAGGTTGCCTGTCAGCTGGGAGGACATAGGCACAAGGCCTTTGGTGATGCACGGGGATTGCTCAGGTCACCACTATTAGCCAGGAAGTGCTGGGCTAAAAACGGGGCTTCTCCTATATTAAGCCCTAGTGACCAGCCCTAACCTACCCACCCACTGGTTCCTTCCCATTAGGGGAACCAGTGGTTCACTCTACCTGCAGAGGTAGGAGGGAGCACTTCTGATATTTGCTCTTTTTTCAGTCAACACCAGCTGAGCAAATTGTCAGGGCCATCAGTAGATAATAATCAACCAAGAAGACCAGCTCCAACCTGGTGACTGCAGAACTGCCTCCAGCAGAAGGTTTAGCCCCTCACTTCAAGTGGGGAGAGCACGGGGCAGCGTGGAGGGGTGACTGCCTTGCTGTAGTACACACATTTTGAGGGAGCAGCATGCAGGAGTACATGTCAGCACATGGCACAGTAAAGCCCTCTTGCAAGGCCTCACAGAGCTGCATCCTACAGCTACAGCAAAAACTCATGTAACTGGGCAAAATAAAAGACAAGAAGGAGCTCAGGTAGGGGAACAAGTGAAGATTCTGGCAGTGCCATCTTTCTCTGGTGTCTTCTCTGTCTCGTGAGGCTTTCTCCATCTCTGAGATAAACACCAAGCCTCCTGAGATGCAGATAACTCTGCATGACCAGAGGCTCTAAGCAGCCATCCTCATCCTTTAAATGAAAGGGTAGTGAGTGAAAACTCTGCATCCCAGTCTGCAATGCTCTGCCTTAGCCCACATAGCCTGCCTAAGCCCTGCAAGGAGAACATGACCATTCTCTGCTCAGTGGCATATTTAACAGAGCAGCAATAAAAAGCAAAAGCCTTTAAGCCCTCTATTAGTGAGGCAGCTTCTCAAAAGACAGAAACGCCTAGAGAAAGCTGCTGTCTAAGGGTCCTGGAAGCAGTGCTTCTTAGGCATTGCTGAACACCCATAAGGCAAGCCCTCAACTCAAACCAGAGGCTGTGCTCTTGAGCCATGTATGTTTATGAATTATGCTTCTTTGGAGGGTCAGATGCATTCTCCAGAGACCCCCAAAGCAATGAAGACTCCATGCACAAATCAAGCAATGCAAGTTCTGTATATGTGAAAAATGCTTGTGTCATCACCCAGGCCTGGCTTCCCAGCTCCTCTCTTACCCCAGAAGATCCCCACGCATCTCAGCACCTCCAGAGAAGCAGGGAAGGGCCTTTGCAGGGAGAATATATAGAAACGTTCCTCTTAGCTGCTGCACCAGCAAGCAGAGAGATTTTCTTTTCTCTGATGTGTGAAAAAGCAAAGCAACTCTCTGTTCAGCAACAGAGAGGACTGTGCCATTTAAGGGAGGCTAGTAGTGCTAAATAGCAGAAGCAGTTAAGTGCCTCTTCACCAAAATCTTATGAGCACAGGGGTCCATCTGCTTGTACAGCTGTAGCTGGGGCACAGCAGACAGAGTCTCTCTGACTCCGTGACCCTGTGGGCTGGGTGCAGCTGGTTAGCAAGTCACATAGAATTGACAGACCATCCCCAAGWGCAATGCCACAGCATAACACTCATACAAGAACAAGGAACTGTCCATACCACTGAAAAGTTTGAAAGAAGTGACACTGCTTTCTGCCTCCAGCTAATAGGCCTCACCTCCAGCTCTGATCCTGTGCTGTAAAAGAAGTTTGATCTTTAGGGCTAGGTTGAAATTTTTCCATCTAAAATGCCAATTACAAAGATGTTTCTGTGATCCACAGACTTGGCTACAATGAACTACAATGAAACCCAAGGGTTTGGCCTGCATTGCCTCCTCCCAGGCAACAAGGATCCTATTGCCAGGTGGGATGCCAAGAGTGTTCAGGACAGTAAAGAGACCAAGTGCAACAGCAAAGGAACATAATGACAGCACTTAACAGTGTTGTATACACTTTCTTAGGAGGAAGAACTGCCTTCGCTGGATAGGATGGAAGTAATCAGCAAAACCAGCAATCCCTACAAAGCATCCTTCTGACCCTGACACCCACAGGAGGCATGTCAGGAGCTGTCTTTGACTGGCTGGGAGCTGCCTTTGACTGGCTGGGAGCTGCATATAAAACTGAATTTCTTTGTTATGTAAGTAAGGAAAATACTGTTTCACATGTCAACTGAAAGTCATCAGAAACTGAGATGGAGCAGGGGGAAATGGTGTATACCTGGTATGCGGTCCTCCCACTAGGGGACACAACTCGTGTGACAGAACGCTGATCCACCAAATCCAAAGCTGGGACAGCAGATGGGCCAAATATGAACTTCAATCTGGAAGATAAGGTGTATCTAGTTAGGTCACATCACAAAATGAGAATCCTCTTTAGGGGGCTTATCATTAACTATAGAGTTTCACCCTATAGACTCCAGAAGGCCTGCAGCCAAAGGCTCCCATTGCAACTCAAAATCCCATCACTTGCAGATCCATTAACTATGCTACCAAGCAATGAAGCATGTAAGTTATTCTCATTTTTGCTGACCTTCATAAAGTGACTGTCTAGCTCTCTAACACAGCCTGGAGGCATCCCAGCTGACAGCCACTCTCTTGGAAGACAGAGAGGACTCAGTCCTTAAGGACAGCCTCCATTCTGCCAGATATTCTGTGCATCTATGTGGTTTTCATTATCTTTAAGAGAACTTCCACATTTTCAAGCTGCCCCTGAACATCTCCTTCTCTCTTTGCAAAACCCTACTAGAATTTAATTACAAGGCATTTCAAGGTTTTTTCTTACACAGCCACTTTACAGCTTATCTGTCTCTTCAGCAGTATGGCCCAAACAATTCTAGCTCTGTGCTCCACAAACAGGACATGAAGTGCTTCTTGTCCTGAACTAAAATGAGACAAAGTGCATCAGAGATACACAAGTGAGATTTTAACATTCAGTCTGTATGGTTATGAGGCAGTATTAGCCATGTAGATGAGAAGTTATCTTTAAGCAGCTTTTGTGGCTTGACAGAGTCCCTTTACAGGTCACCGATTATCGCAAAAGACACAGGTCCTTACAGTGATCTGATCAGCCTTTCTGTTAGTATTCCTGTAGCTCTTCTGATACAAACTTCAGGTAGACAGAGCACTGTCACTTAACCAATTTACCGAACAGTGAAGCCAGTCAGTAAAGCTGGAAAAGAAACCTTGCTTCTGCCCAGCACCCTAAACACACTGGGTCTTTCTCATCTTTGGCAGCAATGGCAAGACTTGGTGGCAAACAGAAGCTACGGAACAGAGATTCTGGGGTATGCACAGTGCTGGAGTTCCAACAGGCATTACTGTCAACAGGCAGTGTCACACATGCAGCCCAGTGATCCTTGTTGCAGCAAAAACTGTGAAACTGTCACAAGTACAGCATGCATAAACTGGGATTTCAGCAGGGGTCACACCAGGAAAATAAGAGAACACGGAGACAGAGTTGCTAATGTTAAAGGGAAARAAGATTGTGCTCTGGGACAGCTTAATTGTACCTACAGACTGTCCTGAATGAGTTACCCCAGATCAGATTATTGATTCATTTGGTTTGGAATCCTAYCTCCAGTCACGGCTAACATGCCATGCCTCAGAGCAAGGAAGGAGGAATGGCGACAGACAGCTCCTTGGGCAATAGGAAATGCAGCAGTAGGGCTACCTTCTCATCCCAGGGAGAACCGGTTTATAACCTGGAGCACAAATGCGTCATTTTATAGTGATCATGTCTTCGGATCACAGTCACAACTGAGGTATAAATTAATCTTTCTCTGCCCTCCAAAGTGCAGTAATCAGAAGCTAACAACCACCAGGAAAGCACTGCAGACACTCCGCTGCATGCGGAGCAACTGGAGAGCAGTAGTTTTACATCTCTAATCCTGCTACCAGCACAGTTCAAGAAGGATTGTATCTCCTGATGATGCCATGCACAGGTATGTGCTAAATTATATGTCAGATATGGAGACCTGAACTTTTACCCTATTGTCCAGACAGCTCTTAGGCTTAGAAGTTTTGCTGTATCTGTTCATCCTACTGCTTTGAATGCATTCCAAAGAGTTCAGGGGTAACAGAGATAATCTTTACTCTTTTATTCACTGAGAAAAATCTGTGTAGTCTAGATTAGTTACAAATGTAAACAACAAGGGAATCAGCAGTGACGAAAGGGTATTTCAAAACATGAACAAGAGAAAGCAGAGGAACATTTCCAACTCCAGTTAAGACACGAACAGCCAAGGCAGAGCCCGTGCGTCTCAGCAGTATGGCTGACCTATGTGTTTGAGTCAATCTCATTGATAACAAGCCAAGCACACAGATGTATTCCAGTAAGACCAAAACTTAAGTGGTAAAAACCCAAGGCGATAAGGATTGGCCTCATCTGATGGACTGAGAGGTGGGTGGGGGAACACTCAGCCTAAGACATTCCTTAATGATTAGGTTTGGGACTACAAGAGGGCAGAGCCTGATGAGCCTCAGTAACTCTCTTCAATTCGGGGAATTCTTTTTTCATGTATATAGTTTGATCAGTCTAACAGGAAATAAGTAAGGGGAATGCCCAAAGGAAATTCAAGGTCTGGAAAGATTTGGAAGAGATTCAGAAATGAAATGAGAATACTTCTGAGACCCTGGTCAAAGGGAATTGATAGCAATCCGACTGCCAAGTGCTACCATCCAACYGTTACTAAACTTAACAAGGGAATTTCTCGCCTCCTCTTTTCTTTTATGACAAGAAGGAAACAAAATGTATGAGACTTGTCAAATATAATCTCACTGTTTAAGGGTCACTATGATCCCAGAAGAGGGAGCCAGCACACATGCCTTTCACAGGCAGGGAGTGCTATGTTGGATTACTTCAGACTCAAAGATATTGAGGCCTGAAAGGTTCCTGGTGACCTCCTCTCTTGGCTAAATTACAGGCAGGCAGGGACACAAAGCTAAAGATGAAAATGAAAAGCCTTTATCACAGTGACAGTACCTTTTCTCTGCCACCCCCACCGATTAGTGAGGACTGCAGGAGTTTCAATACTCATAGGCACTTCTTGGCTATGACTGACACATTCCCAAGCTTCAGTCAATGCAAGGGCAGTGAAGCTGACCTTAGACTTCCTTAAAATGGAAGAAAACTCTCAGAGTAATTTTCTAGGTGACAGTTCCCTTTTGCAGATAGATGATACATTTCCTTTTCTTTTTCTGTCACACGTCTGTGTCTCAGACAGGAAGGGATCTCAGGGTGCTGTTGTGCTCACAATATGAAGGCAGTGGGGATGCAGTGCTCTAGTGGCATGAATCATCTGAAATGCAGCCTGCTTTCACAGAAAACTTGTTCCAGGTCTGAGGGCAGACTCAGAGCTCAGTTGAAACATTCTGGGTTTCTGCATGTCTAATCCATCCCAAATTAGACCAAGTTATCACAGGAGATTCAGTGATACAGAGATAATTCCATAAATCTTTGGAAAAACCTAGAGACAGTCTTTTTGGACAGTGACTCCCATTACCAGCAAAACAGCAACAATGCTTGAGAAATATGTATTAGTCAAACACAAGGAAAAAAAGATAGCAATCTTATGATGACAGCAGATTATTAACTGTCCTTTCGCAGAACACTTGGGACAAGAACTAAAGCAAAAGATACTTACCCCAGGAGCAAGTCATCAGGAACTGTAACAAAAAGAAAATGAAATGTGATTTTGTTGAACTCCAATCTGAGAGACTTAGATATCARCCTCACAGGGAGGCTACAATTTTCCTAATCTACCCCCAGAGGCCACACAAGACGGCACCCTGTAGTGCTCTAGCCATCCTTGCTAGCCACCAAAAAGGCAACAAGGTGCAGCAAAATGATTTGCTGTGGTAGAAAATTTCAGTCACAACAGTGACAGGGAAGGAGACCTGGCGGTGGATGGGAGTTTATTTCTCCCACCTTTCTAGCTCTGAGCACACCCGTCAGAACAGCTCAGGTTCCACAAAACCCAGAGAGATGCAGGAACAACAAACAGTCAGGTAATGTTGTTTTTCCTCTTAAGTCCTTGCTGTGTGAATTGCATGAAAACTGAGAACAGTCAAGTGCCAACCTATTCGCACARGACCACGCAGTCCTGAACCTTCCACACCCTGTCTTATGTCTGAACCCACTTTTCACGACAGCCCAAAGGCTAGGTCTGACAGATGCCACACGGCTCCAGCCCTGCTCCTTGCACCTAATCTCCACTCCAACATGTATCCACTCTCAGCCCAAAGCTGCATTCTACGCAGTTAATACGGTAACTGAGGTTTCCTCAATCCTTTTTAAACAAATCATAAATTTCATTTGTTCTGAGAGTCAGAAAACCTTCCAAATAGAAACTATTCACTTTCAGTGTGACTGCTTATACATAAGGCATTTATCAAGTACAATTAAAAATATATTACATATACATTTGAAGCCATAAGGATTAAGTTTTTTAAAAAATGCAGGAGCCCAAATATATTACTTTTATAATATCCTACTTTAAAAGCATGTAAAAAGGCATGCAGTCTGAACAACTTGCTCTGCAGCTTTAAAAAGCTGGTTAAAAATATATATATTGGCTTCCCTGAAACTCTCTTGGCATGAGTTGAGAACTCTGTGGCATCAAAACTTTAACAATGTTGTTCTTTTCCCAACATAGTCTTGTAGAACTCTGCCAGTTTATAGCTTTGAACACAYAGAAACATAATGTCTCCAATTAAAAGAACTTCTAGTTAAGATGGAAAACTACATTTAAGAAAAATAGTCTGTTTTAACTAACAAGTTAGGCTGTGATTAGTTAATCTGATCTTTTTGTTATCACTAATGGGACACAGTGTACTATTTGTGTTCTACTGGAAGACTGGGAACTTTGACTTTAAAATCCTTCCTTCTAATAATTCAGAATATTCTCTGTGACTTATGCTGTTGGTTTGACTTTTCTAACTTTCATCTAATTTAAGTTTCTAAAGTGACTGAGCAGCTTTATTCCCTGGTTACATCACAGAATACTGTTTCGGTGCTTTAAAGAGAAGCGTACCTTAAAAATAAAATTGATCTTTTCTCTAGTTTACAACAGGGTTTACAAAGTTCTTTTAAAAAGTAACACATAGATATTTAATCTATCAAGGTGGTCACTCAGGCAGTTTAGATATTATGTCACTGTCTCTTCCTCTAAAATGTAGTATGCAAAAGATTCCTCTGTATATTTGGTTGTTTTTAATGCAGGCAAAAATATTATTTAGAATATTTTATTCTTGTAGGAAGAACTATTATGCACCATTTATCAAGTAAACATAAACAAGAATATTCTTTCAGTATAAATTACGGAATTATGTTACTAATTCAGAGGGCAATGAAAGTAATTGGTCAGGACTGGTCGAGATTTGCCTGCCGGCTTTTACTTCCTCCAGCAGCAGCAGGGAGCCGCTCGCCGCCGGGGAAGGCGCCGACACCGCCCTCTGCTGCTCAGCCGCGGGCGCAGCGGCCTTTCCGCGCGGCTTGGCCTTCCCGCTCCGCTTTCGAAATCGGCCAGCAGGTAAAGMGCTCAGCGGGGACAGCAAAAGCCGTAGGTACAGAAGTGTGAGCTCTCACCCCYAGCGCGTCCCGTTTCCCAAACAGCGGCCGCCTTGCTCTAACCTCTGGCGGGATGGGGCGTCTGCGAGCGCAGCCCGCCTCACCGGTTCCGCTTCCCCCTACATACCGTGCGAGGTCTCCTCGAAGGCCTTCCGGATCTCCCTGAGCAGCTCCTCCGCCACCGCCGTCAAGGTGCTGCTCATGTCGCGGGCGGCAGCCCGGCGGCTGCAACCGGGCCCGGGAGCCGTTGGGAAACCGTTAGGCCCCGGCCTGGCTGCGCCGGCGCGCGCCGCGTCCCCATGGCAACTCGCG
>NW_028185872.1:518133-598107 GCF_003343005.1 Rhea americana
TTCCCCAAGGGCGCCGAGGAGGACGCCGAGGACGCCATTATCCTGCTGCTGAAGAGGGCCAAGGTGAGGCGCCGCCGCGGCCGCGTAATGGCGGCGGGCTCGCTTCGGCGGCGGCCGCGCCGACCCCTGCGTTTCACCCTCTCGCCGCAGCTCAGCGTCATGAAGGGGGAGCTGGGGGAGGCCGAGCGCGTCCTGCACCAGGCGCTGCGGCTCGCGCACCGGGCCGGTGACGGGAAGGCGATCGCCTACACCTACAGCATGGTAACGCGGCGGGCGGCGGGGGGCCGCACGGGGGCGGCGGTCTGGGGCGCTTCAGCGCTGTCCTTCTCTTCCAGATGGCAAACGTGGCCCTCATGCAGGGACAGCTGGACAACGTGAGTAACTCCCCTCGCTTTCTTTTTCCTCCCCTTTGAATTTTTTAGAGGCTGATGCCCTTGTGCAGTTCTTGTCGGAGATCTCAAAGGTTTGCCTTCACGCAGTATGCGGTGACTGGCTTGTGCAGAGTGTTGTGAGGCAGAAATCTCGCAGTGTGAAGCAAAACAGGCTGCTTTGGAGCTAGAATACCAAGGAAAGYGGTGACCGGTTATTGCTTTCACCGTTGGGTTTTGTGCTCCAGTGTGGTGAGCAAGGGAAGGGGGTGTGTTTTAATGTCAAATGCCATAGTTGAGCATTTAGAGAACTGGCACAAGGACAGCCTAGCAAAGCACTGAAAAGACACAGATGTGTTAAATTTGCAGCTGAGGTAACAGTTTTAAACTAGAAATCAAAAGGATCCTGCTAGCTGTCACCAGCACTGGGCTCTGGCTAATATTTTGGTTCTGACTACAAAATAGCCTTAGAATAAACTGTGTCAAACACCTCTTCCCCACCATAGCCCGTCTTTGTAAAGAGTAGAGAGCCTTTAAGTGCTACCGTGCCTCAGTATTCTCCTCAAACTTCTCTTGTTTCAGGCAGAAAAGCTCTACAAAGCTACTATGAGCTATATGCTTGCTGGGGACACCAAGGAGGTATGATCTTTTGATAGAGGCTTTCAGCTGGAAGTATTAGGTGTGGTGCACCATTCTGTGGTCTGTTTCTTGCTTAGGAAAGATGGTTCTTGCATGTTCTTCTACAAGCAGTGGTTCTGCCTTGTGCTATRTAATCGCTCCTACTGGAAGCTGGCAGTATGGTAATGAGCTTGCCTTCTTCTCAAACTTGATTTAATGGATGGCAGCTCTGGTGACAACAGAATGGGTATTTTCAAAATCTAAACTTGGTCTCTGACAAACAAATGCTTCTATTGTGCTGTTGCAAGAAGAATAACAGTACCTTGTCTGCTTCTGGCAGGATGACAATGCAGTCCTTGAGATGTCCCTCAAGCTGGCCAGTATCTATGCTGCTCAGAAACAGTGAGTTCCCTACTAAAGGCATCTTTAATCTCAGCTTCACAGTGGTAGTCAAGCAGAAGCTTTTGCCTCAAAGAGGAGGGTGCCTGAGGAAAACTTAGATATGACAAGGTATCATGAACATAAAGATTACCACAGGCATGATCTTTTCTGCTCTTGTCACATAGTACAGTGACTGCTTTTACAGCCTGCCCAGCTCAAGGCAGAAGTAGGTAGCTATAGAGGGGCGTAGTTCTCTAGTCTTAAATCCACACCTCACAAGATACTCATTTGGGACTGAAGCTTGTGAATGCAGTTGGTAGCTGGCCAGTGCTGGAAACAACTTCATTTTTACAAGGGATAGAGCATTGGTATGGGTGGCCTTAGCTGGCCTTTTTGGGGGGAGGTCAGGGGARGAGTCCTTTCCACCTCTTGGATCCCTTTGCCCTTGGTCAGGAGTAGATCTAGGCCATGATCATGGAGGGAGTGTTGAGAGAAAGGGTTGTCTTATGGGCCGTTGAGGATGAGGAAACAAAGGTACTAACATCTCTCTGCTCAGGGATGGAGGGAGCCTTGCTTTGCTAAGTCATTGCACTTTGCAGGCACAAATTAGCCCTGGCTGGCTATGAGTTCTGCATCCTGACCTTAGAGGAGAAGATTGCCAAGCAAAAGGACTTGCCTGAGGATGTCTTACCAGGTGGAACTTCCTTGAGTGCTTGTGGGTGGTGCTGCCTTGCCTGCCAAAGACTTTTTGTCTTTCCCCTGTGTCCTTGCTGTTGCTTTCCACGTTGCCCAATTACCATCTTCCTGTCAATCCACAGCTTGCACACTGCTTGAGTTTCCTGTACATAMACGGTATAGGCTTGTGCTTGATCTTGAGGAAGTGATCATTTTCACTCTTTTCTTTCTATTCACAGCTGAAGAAAAAGCCAACACCAGTCTCTTGCTGGGAATGAGCCTAGATGGCTATGCTCGGTATCTCCTAAGCATTAACCAGCTCCCAGTGGCCCAAAAAATGTATGAGAAGGCTCTGCAGATATCAAGTGATGTTCAGGGAGAGACTCATCCACAGGTGAAGTGTAGAGCAGTAGACTAGCAAGAAAAGAAAGGCTAACTGATCTTTTGGAAAACTAAGGTAGCATTAAAAGCAACTGATGGCACTGAACATACGCAGTACTAAATTAGATTGTTTTCCTGCTGAGAATGAGCATGTAGCATGCTGATATATAAGGTACTTCCTTACATAAAGCTTCTTTGGAAATACTTTTACTAGTGTGATAGTGGTATAAATGTACTGCTCCCATTACCCCAGTGTATCTCAGAATCTGAGGCTTCCTTTTCTGTCCTGCTGCAGACTGTGGTCCTGCTGAATGACTTAGCAACTGTACTGGATGCTCAGGGGCGCTATGATGAGGCATACTCCTACGTGAGGAGGGCAGCTGAGCTGGCAAAGGAAACACAACACCCTGAGGAGCACATGGTGCTGAATAACCTGGCAGCAATTCTGATGCACAAAGGTAACTAAACATCTAGCCCACTGCATTGTGTATGTGCTGACGGCTGATTCCTGTATCAGACTTGAATTCTAGAGTGGTGTTTTTGCTCTTGCTATTTTTAGTTGAAGCAGTAGGTCTGTGTTGACCTGATGTAGGCAAACAGTGTTGTATTTAAACTGAATTCAGCTGGTGAAGGATCCTTTCTAGGGTAAAGTGCAGTACCATACTGCCAGCTATAAAGCCAAGTCATGGAAAAGGGTACACCCTACCATTAGATATCACTAACTTAGATTTCAGATTAAGGAATTTGGATTCAAGCTAAGGCTGGAATCGTGTTACTCTTTATGTGGTGGCTGGTATAACAGGGTGTACTCATTAAGTGCKACAGTTCTTTACGCCTCTGACTCAGCCAGAACATTGTCAGGAGATCTAGTTTCCCTTGTCGTGTCCCAGAGGACTATATGTGCAGTAGCTSGTTCCAAAAGGACTTAGTATATTGCTTGAGACTTCATTGTTTCAATGAGATCTTAATGCTGGAGCAGCAGCTTGTCCTGTCATTGCTGCTGCTGTTTAGCTTTCATAGTTGACACCCTGCGTTGAGTATTTTCTGAACTTCCCTAGTTCCTGAAGTGTTCCAGTATTCCTTTGTGTGGTCAGCTTCAGGAGGGTACTCTGAAAWATGATGCAACTGGCTAGCCATGCAACCTTTCCTCTTGCTACAGAAGACTTTCTGCAAGCAAAGCAAGTGTACAAAGAAGCTCTGAAGCAGGCAGAACAGAAGGGAGATACTGCTTCTGTCCAGCACATCCAGGAAGAACTAGCTGAGCTGGCCAAGAGGAGAAAGGGCTCCAAATGAGTTTGGTCAAAGAGTCCAAGCTTGAAGTGGCTGACAGCAGCAAGGGTGGGTCAATTCTAGCAGGCTGGGACAAGTTTGGTGCAATTGTCAGGGGAAGCAGCAGTGAGGAATTTAGACTACTTAACAAGAAATGCTGCTACTGCCTATTTGGCCCAAAATACAATTGTGAAATCTTTACTGTATGTGAATTTAAATTTGTGATGTCATCCATGGTTAAAATGAGCCTCTGTGCTAGTGAATAAACTAAGTCTTGCCTGTCAGCACAGTGGAACTCTAGCCTGGAATCAATTCTTGCAGCAAGATTTTCGTTTACTATTCCTGACTGATCATAAAACCATTCAGTTTCAAAACTATAAAGCCAAGTCATAAAAAAAAAAAAAAAAAAATATATACACCCTACCATTAGGTATCACTGACTGAAGTTTCAGATTAAGGAATTTAGATACAAACTAAGGGTGGGATTGTGTTGTTCTTTATGTGGCGGCTGGTTTAACAGGGTGTACTCAGTAAGTGCTACAGTTTTTTATGYATTACTTCAATAGATAATTCCTAGATTGTATCAGTACTATACCAGAGCTCTAGTTCCACGCTCTTAAAAGACGTTGCCTGAAGATCACGTGCTTGTCTTTAAATCATTTTAGCATCCAAAGATAGAACATAGCTCAAAGGAGGGATCAGGCTGTTACCAAGACAGTGCTGCTCTGTCAGAAATTGAACACTGTTACCTTATCCCAGCCAGAGTGTACTAAATGCTAAAGCTTTCCTCCTTTCTGGGGTAGGTTGCCACCTGCCATTGCTAGAATGCTGAGGCTTCTTGCTGCAAAAGAGGGTAGGTCACAAACTGTCAGTAATGTCATGTCTTCACCTGCATTTTGCATGAACAGCCTGCTTATAGAACAGAACCTTTCAGTTTTGCCCTGCAGGGAAGTGTAATGTTAAAGACAAAGGGTAATTCAACCAGAAGTTATCAAATCTGTCCCTAAGCAAGCATCAGTTATCTTCTCATTTGAAGAGGGGTTCAGCTGTTTGGTATGACCTTAATGCTAATTGCATCACCATTAAGTTTACTTACAGTATCATTAGCAGCTTCAGCTTTGTTTAATTTTGAACTAAGAAGGGGTGGTTTTCTAGATACAGGTTTTCTAGAGTTGATGTTCATTGAAGCTGAAAACTCAGTCACATATTGGTCTGGTCTCTGCAAGCTAGGAAGTAAAAATGTGGCTGTTACAGGCAACTTGCATCAACAGGAAGGCCCTAATGCATTCAAGCCAAGCCTTTTTAAAGTGCAGGGCAGGGGGAAGGTGTCCTTGTTTTAGTGGCAGACCTTATAGATAATTCAGTAAGGTTAATTGGGAACCCTGCAGCATTCCCTAAGGGAAGCATTGTGCTTGTTCTCACAAACATAGCTTGATGCTGCAAAACAAGAGGGAGACACAGGAAAAGCAAATGGAGAACTGATCCCCTTTTATTGATTGGTCTGAATCCAGAAGTCACTGTCTACTGAAGACATTGTGTGGAAAAAAAGCTGAGTTACGATGCATGGGTTTTTCAAGTCTTAAATGATTTCATATCAGAATCACGAAACATATCAAGATGAAAGCATTATGAAAGCACTGATCAGAAATCAGTTAAAGTTGTAGTAAACTACATTTTGTAAACATGATTTATGAACACCTTCCTGTTTGAAACAGGTCAGATGTAATTCCATCTTTGAAGGCTACTGGAATTATGATAAACCTTAGGCTCTGGAGAGGTTTTTACATGGAAGAAGTTAGAACTTGGATCACAAACAAGAAAAGCAGCAACATCTTAGGTGCAAATGCCACTGAAGCTATGGTTTAGGAGAAGTGACTATCCTACTTTGGATATCTCACTGCTGCAGCAGCAATAAATGAATATACATTATGTAAGCTTTGCAGTGAACATGCTGTGCTTACTGTACAGTTCGCAAAGGCCTGTACATCTTTCTTTTATGGTGTATTTGTTATACTAAGAAAATGAGAACAAGTGAATTATAGAATGGAATTCAGCTCTCCACTACAAATTTAAATCCACAGAAAGGGGCAGATGAACTTGTTTTCCAGTATTTGTTGCTGGGGGGACAGGGATTAAAATAAGGGCATAGGTCTACAAACACGATGAAGAATTCACTAATTTTTGCCAGAAGAATTAAAGGAGCAGAGGGTGAGAAAGTCTTTGAGAAAGACTGCAAGGAGATTAAGACTGTGAGGCTATGTTTAAACAAAGTAGCAAAATAATTCTGTATTTGCAACACACGATCATGTTTYCAAATAAGTTTCCTTGCAACTTTTCTTCCCCACACCTAGGCCAAACAAGATCTTTTTTCCTAAAATACTCAAAGTAAATTTGCTATTGATAGGTAACTCTGTACTCCTTCCTGTTTGTAATTAGACCATTACAGTCCTTCCATGAGGAATAGAACTTGTATGGACTCATTTACCTTCCACCTAATGAATTGCAAATACAGTGATAAATATGAAATATTTTGACTGGCAAATAACTTCCTAAGGCAAAGACTGTGCTCACTAGATGCAGAAGCAGTTTGTTATCTGACGAGGACCCCTCCCACCCCTGTCAGTGCTATCTGTAAATCTGTATTCTACCTCAGAAGATTTAAATTCACTTTCCTGAGGACAATGCAGCAAAAAGTCAGATGATCCTGAAGATGGATGTCAAAAGACTGAGTGATATCACTAATCAGATGCACATATACATGAGCTATAAGCATATCATAGCAGGCATTGATAGATGAATGATTAGAGAGACTCTCTTCTAGTACCATATACAATTAAAAAAAAAAAAAAATCACCCTAATAAGTATTGCATACTTCAGGAGTTAAAGCCAAGCATTTGTATGGACTTCCACCATAAACTTGCTTATAAAGACAGGGATTGAGATGGGAACACATGCTTTAAAACAATTTTTACATAAAGACTTTAAAAGTAGACTGAAGGTAAAAATCACAGTACCTATTTCAAACTAGTTGTAACAGAAGCCAAGTAGCTGACTCGTGTTGTTCAATTATTCTGTAAAAGCAGGTTGTTTTATTTAAACTCAGGATGTAGAGATTTTTCTTCTTAAAGGATTTATCAACCTACCCAGAGCCTCTGTTCAGATAAGCCATTTGCTGTGGTTAAATATGACAGTAAAATTTAGGTAGCCTGTTTCAACTGCATACAATGCAGAAAACACTTAAGTCTTTTTGGGGCACAGTTAAAATTCCCAGTGTGCATAACAGTGAGGTATGCCTCCAGAAGCTGTTCTTTTTGTGTTTTTATCCTTTTTAAAATGAACCATAACATACCCATGCAATAATATTTCTGCAGTGTTGCTAAATAAAACCAACTGCACTGAAAATTTACAATGTGGCAGAATTTAAAATTCAAAGAAATATACCATCTTATTCCAGCAAACTGGACTATATTAATGTACAGAATTCATTAAGGGGTCAGTCTTAAAAATCAACATTTTCACAAGAGATTGTACACCACTGAGAAAATGTGTCTAGGGAAAAAATATAGAAAAGCACAATGTCTTCAAGAAGTGGCATGGCATTAAATGGGAAATGAACTAGGTTGTTTGGGAGGCTAAGGTTATGTTTAGGTTAGGCTGGGCTGGGCTGGTGGGGGGGGGGCTAGATTTATGAAGAGTACTCTACACTGGAGAAAATGCCTTAAAAAAAATTACAAAATGACCCCCAAAGTTTAGGCAATGATTTGAACATAAGTACACCAGATACTATAGCAAGGGAAAAAACACTGCAAAAGTACTCTCTATTTACAGAAGAATGATTTAAAGACATTATGGTTTTCTTTACAAATAGGTGTAGAACAGGAATAGTCCACATTTTTAAAAATTCTTTACATATTTATCTTTAGTAAGTCAACCTCCTCGATCAAAATCCTCCAACACACAGCCTGTGCAGAAGGCGTTTAATGGACTCTCCATTAATTCTTCATTGTGTGGCCCTTGCTCTCTTGGAAAGTCTCTCTGGGCACAAGTCAAAAATAGATTTTTCTTTTGACCCGCAAATTAAAAAAAATCTGCATAGTTCAGTCATCACTGTCAGACAGAGTCTCATATTGTGCTGAAAGCAGTGGTGCAGGTTCTCGCTCCCATATCCTGTTCTGTTGGTGAGTGGTTGCTTGGCTCATGGACGGTGGGGCACATGCAATTGATGTTGGCGGCGTACTGCTCAGCATCCGCATCGTCAACGGGTTGTAAGGGAACTGTGTTGACCCTGAATTAAAGATAGTTTCTCCAAGTCAAAAACATGAGCCATTCTAATGGATTATTAGAGACCTATATGTTAAACCAGCAATAAACCCCAACTGGTCTGCATTGGTTGTGACATCTAGCAGAAAAAAACGTCCATTTCAGAAAAACCCTTACATCACAGACCTATTTGCTGTGATCTTTTGACCCATGTAGCAGTATTATAATATGTTCACATCTTACATTTCAATATAATATCTCATGTAGTTTGTTAGTTTGAAAGAAAACTCCCATATCTCACCTGTTGATGAGGGTCTATCTTCCCAGGCCCATACTGGAGTCTGTCTGTGATAGTCTCCTTCTGAATGTACAGATGAGACAGAGGAAGGTCTTTCAGTTCCTATATATCCCTGTCCAGGAATCGGAGACTTAGACTTTCTACTATTTGACTTGCCAATTAGCTTCTGCTTGCTGACTCCCCCTCCTGGAAATAGAAGGGACAAATTTTCCAAAGACGTTACACTGAACTTTAGCCTCTGTAGTTATAAACTTAGTATCACTTAGGAGCAAGTAGGACTTTTAAATTGTACTACCATTAATGATTGTAGAGGTTAGTCTCTTAAACATAATTGCTAGCAAATCTTTTTTTTTAAAACCATGACAGAGTTATATTTCCCTTTTTAGGAAGGGGGCTGTTTTTTCAATTCAAGTTAGTTCCCACTGTCTCATATTCCTTATAAAGTAACACACCTGCGTCTGGGATGTTGCAGGTATCAGCTACACTCTTACCCTCTTCCCCATTCTGTCAGTGCTGTCATTCTCCCAGAAACACTGCTCAATGCTCCTGAAGTCATCGGCACCATTTTGAAAGCCAGAAGGACCAGAGGGAACAAAAACACCATCTCTGCCACTTCCAGAGGACAGATACTTACTTTCAGTGACAGTGAATTCAAACCCTTCATTTATTTTTGTTCAAGACCATGAAGTATTTAAGAGCTGTAATACCTCACCTGAATTTGGTGATGGATTAGCTTCTTCTCGACGCGTCTCGTTATTTGCTGATACTGCAGCGCTGGAACTGCCAGGTGCTACCCCAATAGCCTGTGGCATTACAACTCCATGATCCTCGCTCTTGTCATCAAAGTTTCCCATCAATGCTTTCCTAATAATGTCTTCCAGACCCAGATTACTGGCAGGATCTGCAAAGGAATGACCCCTAGAACTGACTGCACCTGGGAGATAAAAGAAAACATACAAGGAAAGGTGGAAGGGGAGGGAAAACACATCTCAGAGAAATTACAAAGGGATATGGGAGAAAGTTTTAGAGAAGCAGAAGGATGGAAAAAAAAAATGAGTTTTTTAATGCAAAGCTACATGCTCCAAAGCAGTTCACAACAGCTACAAGTTAGACAGGCCAGCAAATACAGAGGAGCTATACCAGTAGCACCACTAAATGTCAGATTCTTTGCAAGAGACTGTTTTACATGTTAAAAAAAAAGGGGGGGGGGAGTGGGAAGGGGGGAAAGAAAAAAAAAAGGCAAAGGAAGCTGAGCATGCTGATTGTGATAGAGCATTAAGTCAAATCTGCAGCTATTCCTCAGTTTTAAGAGATGAAGATACTGGAACACACAGATACGGAACATCCTGATTTGTTTTATAAAGCGTATGTGGCAAATGCTTATGCCAAAAGCTCGAACTTCCATCTGAATGGATGGAAATCAGTACTTTCTCCATTTAAAACACAAAAGCACTATATCAAAAGGGACAATAACTAGCCAAAATCATGTAAAGGCAATCTGTGATACTATTCAGTTTCAGATTTAGTTCTCATCTCCCATACTTTAGTTCAATTCTCTGCCTCACTTGCCTCTTTAGCATAGTAACATATGGCTTGTGGTCAATTTTCTCAAAGTTGTTTTTTAAATTTATTGTAAAAACAACTGTTTTAAGTATTCCAATTTACAGAATATAATATATTTGACGAACTAAGCTCAACTTTTGTTTAGTTGCTCCATATTTAAATTCTGTTTAAGTGAGACTTTAAARAATTTCTTGATTTCTGCCTTTGTGTAAGATTTGCAAAGCACGCAAAAATAAAACATTCTTGCCTAAGTTCCCATTTAAATATTTTCTGAAATTTCCTTTGGTCATTTAATTTTTCCCTATGACACAGAAAACATTTTCTTCAYGGAGTACGTTGCTCTTAATTTTACATCACCTTCCTCATTTACTGGACTTCAAAAGCACGTAAATGAAAGATACTATATCGGTTTACCTTCTCTGAAGCTTATTATTTCTTTTACTGAAAGAACTTACCCGAGGTAGTGACTGCTGGCAAATTGAATATTTCAGTTCCTGGCTGAGCAGCTGCTGCAATTAAAACACAATATGTAAGTGAGTTTTCCAGTGCTAAAGATCACTACAAGAGTTCTAATACACACGGTATAATTGCTTTGACCTATTTCAATATTCTGTTTTGACTTTCTCAGCATTATAAGATGAATGTGTGTCTAGGTCTTCTCAGGAAAATGAATCTATACTGGAGTATACTTAGTATCTTATGTAATCATGGCTAGCCTTCCTTTGAAGATGTTACTTCAGGAAACAGACTGACTTTGATTTTTCACAATCTTCTATGTAACTTTAAAATGCAAAGCTGCATTTGACTGGCTGATGTATTTTAATGGATGAAACTTGTATTCAAATATTAAGTGACAACTTTGGAGTGGCTACAAAAACCCATTATCCAGATTTTGTCCAGAACAATTAGAGAATAAAAGATTTTCAACCATAATAGTGAATTCAAGACATAAATGAAAAGATTACTGGTAACAATGGAAAATGCGTGTGTGTGTGTGTGCCAAACACAAACATTCACAGCAAAATCTATCATGCACACAATAGGGACCCAGTAAAACAGATACTGCAACCCTTATTGATGCAGCTATGTTCTCTCAGAATAAGAAATGCATCTGATGTGCAGAAATAAGATGCTAGTGACTCAGCCCAATCATGTTACCAAAAAATCTGTGAAGCGGACATTGAGATCCATGTAAAAGCACTCATTTTATCAGTAAAACAGACCAGCCTACAAAATACACTTCACTAAAGTGAATTAAAATTCTGTGAAATTAATTTGCTGCTTATCGCAAGGGCATTCACTTTCAAAGAAATACTTTTGATTAGGTATTGAGGTCACAAATAGCTTAAACTCTTGCTACTCCTAATATTGCYGCAAATTTATGTTGAAGTTTCATAACAGAAACAAAATATAGTTCTAGTATAATATTCTACCATATCATGTCTATTACTGAAACTATAATGAAATATTCAAAATATGTCATTTCAATGGCCATAATCATAAAGATAAAACCACCCCCAAATTCTTAAGTTTGCAAAACATTTTTCCAAAAAGAAAATACATAATAGTTAATATTGAAATAAAGCAAACTACAGACGCAAAGCAAATAGAATAATTTCAGGTTTCAACAAATCTCTCTCTTTTTTTTTTAATTATGTGTTTTTCCCACAGTTTTCAGAAGCCATCTCCACCTCTCAAAGGTCAAAAAGCTTATGTGTGACAAAGTCCCATATAGACCAGCAAAAAAAGTTCTAACAAAGTTCAGTTGTTCAGTTATTAATAATATATGTTTTTATATTCATACATTTATGTTCATTCATATGTTTTTTGAAACAGGTTAGGACATTTGTGAATGGMAGTCACATGAAGCTTAAGTTGGAAAAATACAGTGAAAAGGCAAGTTCTGCATACCCATGTCAGAGTCACCTCCACCAGATGAGTTCAGCTTTCGAAATATCTCCTGTTTCTTGGATTTCACCATTGGTGAAGTGTTCTCAAGTTTGGTGAAAAACGAAGGCAGGTAGCTTATACTACCTGGAGAGCGAGAGTCAGTCCTGCCAAGACCAACATGTGTCAGAGAACATTTTTCAAGGTATATGTTTCAATCTTTCTAAAAGCAGTCAGGCAGAAACAGCTAACTTTCATACATGTTAAGGCTGCTTTTCCCTCAGCCTGTTGCTTGGGGACTAGACCAACACATGACTCTGAGACATCTGATTTATCCAAGAAATGTATAAAGGTGTGATAGCTCACAGAAAAAGCGACAGTGTTATAGTCCATGCCGAAGAATGGTACAGAGASAGTGCTCACATGAATCACCTCAGGTATCTCTTTCTGCCCTGCAACCTGCATGCTGGATAAAATTTTCACTGAAAGACAGCATGTCACTAAACATTTAAGCCAAAAGCCCAAACACTCATCCTGGCTGCTCCCACCTCYGTACAAAATTCCAACCCTTTTAATTCTCCTCTCATTTTTGTCCCCAGTATGCCACCAGAAAGGACATAGTTSTTCTTATTCTGCTAACCAAATCTGTCCCATATGGTCCTAACAAATAAGCTATTTCAGGCATTCTTGGAAAGCAGATAAAAATAGCCATATAGTCTGGGATTTGGCTCRAGGGCTGCCAATTAGCCATCCTTGTTCTATACCACAAACTCAGACCAGGATCCATGTTCAGTATTTCACACTCTTTATCAATTTTACATACATAGTAGCTGGCACACTTTCTGTCCATAATTTCTGTCATATTAAGGTACAAAAAACCCGCTAAAGTAAATGTCAAACTAAGACGACATGCATTTCATCTCTGTGTCTTAAAATATGGATATTTTAAAGCTGTTTATAAAGTTGTTAAAAGTACYAGAATTCCAATTACGGAATTTAACACCACAAAAACCCCAAAGCATAAAAAAATTCAGGGGATAATCTAAGCTATGCACCTGATTAAAACCAGTCAGAAACAGACTGTACAGTTTCAAAACAAACAAAAATGATCAACTGTAAAACTGTAAGTTATATTCACTGTGGTGCCTAGAATACTTGAGTTTACTTAAGAGGAAGAAAGGTGGCAAAATCAGCTTTCAATTTCAAGAAATTGAAACTTAAAAACCATCTAAAAATAAAGACTCTGGTTTCCTAGAACCAAAGTTCTTAAAATTTCAAAAATAGCAATTCCTCCTGCACATTCTTGAAAATTTATTGCCATCTAGTTAATATCCATCAAGGACTGCAAGAACCCTGCCTTCAACTGCAGACCAAAAAATAAAAAAGAAAAAAAATTTCAAAGTTTTACCAGCATGAACTGTGAATAATTCTCAGCAGATACTTCTTAAGGGTCCAGTTCCCAGACTGTCACTTTTTGTCTCTATTTTAGAAAAGGATAATATATTTCTAAAGAAGTTTTGTTCAAGCTAAAATTTGTTTCTAGTTAATTGTTAAACCACTTTTTTAAAGTGCATGGTGGGTGTGCTGGCTGCTATTCCTTCTGCAGCAGGGAGCTGGGCAAATGACAGAAGCATCCATTTCAGTGTGCGGTTGCCAGACATTTGGAGAACTAGCACTGATGCAGTCTGCCAGGGATCCTGTGTAGTCTTCTGTTCCAGATCTGGCAGACTGACAAGTAACCCTGGGAAATAGGGACAGATGGACCTCTTGATGCCCCACCGTCCCACCTGCTGGAAATAAAGCCCCTTAGTTTAGTGACATTTAATGTGACAAGCTACTCTAGAGTCATGTGTGTTGCAAGCCTGGGTTCCTTCACATTTTACCAGGCAGTTGAACAGTATCCAGGGTGCCACAAAAGCAAGACAAGCCTGGATTTTTTTAAAAACAAAAGAAGTGCAAAGAGGAGACAACCTTTCTCACAGAACACTCCAATTTTGTAGAACCTGTGAGGGGTTTTTGCTACAATGTTTTCAGTCAGATATTACATTAAACATGCTGCTTGCAGTAAGAAACCTAAGACAGAACATGAACATAAGAGGTTTCACTCTGGCCTCTCAAAGCATCTCTCAACTACAAAATTTTGAATGCTACTGCAAAAGGATCAGCAGTGATTAAACAACTTGCCTGCAGTACCAGAGGGGAAAAAACACTTTAAGTATTATTTTTYCATAAGAACATAAAGCTCCACTTCAGAGATTAGATATTGTTTGCAGCCCAAGATCCAGAATAATGTTTTTAAAACTCATTTTTACACATACCTCTGTTCAGTAGGCTCAGTTCTTTGGGAAAGCAGTAGAACATTGTCCTGTTTCTCATGTACAGCTGGAACCTGAGGYGGCGAGATTGGCTCATAGGGCTCTGAAGAGACATGGCTTCTCTCTGGAGATTTTCCAGGTCTACATTCATAGTTCAGAGACAGACAAGTACTCTTACTRCATGTAATTCCATTCAATTTATTTCTTAGAAATTATATCTTCTATTTTTATCTTACATTAATATCTATGCATTCAAATTATATCTAACATGCTTTAATATTCTTGGTGATCTCAAAAACATGACTTTGAATTATCCATGATTCTGATTAGTTCTAGGTGATTAAACAAACACCTTAACTCCTCTAATGATCAGGAATTAAACTTATCAGCAGTGAAGGGAACGTGGTTATACACTGTGTTTGCGTCCAAACAATTGTCAAAAAGAATACAAGACAGATATTGACTTGAGGCTTCTAAAAAGAGATTAAAAGACACCTCTCATCCCAATCTAAATATTATCACGCTAATTTTCGTAAAAACCTTACTTGGGCATTAAATTTGGGGTTGAACTGATTACAAACATTACCTTCCTCTGGACTTGTCRGAGAGATTTTCAGGTGACACTCTAGCACCTGGCCGTTGATGGTGGACAGACTGTGACTGCGACTCAGGGCTGTAGCGGTTTGACGTCTTTGCCCGGGTAGAAACAGGCGTTGGAGCAGGGGTGGAATTCTGGAATGTACTGGTGGGAGGCTGCAAGGAAGCCTGAGAAGCTGCTTGGTTTCTAGCAAAGTCTTGTGTAATAATTTGCTGATTGTGGCAAAAAAAGAAAAAGAAAAAGACACCTTGGTCAGACATTAGCCAGAGTGTACTTATTCATAGACTAGATGAAAATGAGACTAATTTCAACAAATGAGACAATTTTAAAGTTCAGATACAATACTATTTATAACACACTCAGAACTAAACCTGCAATTATTTTTACTAATATTCTAGAATGTGTTTTCATAATGAAAACACAACTTTTAAAGTCTGAAAAGATGCATGCAAATAAACCTACACATATGTGGTCAGCAAGGGTGATTAGTCGATGGGTCCTAGGCACATGTCCCATCCCTTCTGCTTGAGAGGAAGGAGGTGGAGGTTGTTGAGGTGAAGGAGGTTCCTGTTGTGTCCTGTAGCGGTGAATTGACCCCTCATATTGCCTGTTTGGGTCACCTAGTTGGAGGAATAAAGRTCAACCTATTAAGATATAGTATTACTGAAGCTTCAAGGTTTAAAATTTGTGAGCATATAACCTTCAAAGAGGTGTTTCTGCATTAGATTTTAGGTATTCTGCGTGATTACCACCTTTTCCCTATACCTTAAGGCTCTTAAWTTAAGATAGAAAACCAGAGTTTTATTTCATAATACAGTGGAAATTTGCCTCATTTCTCATCAGCAAACTCTACTGTAATAGTTTGAGCTTTTCCAATAGATAAAAAACATAGGCATCAACATCAATACACAGTAATTTTAAAGCATGTATCCTTGAAAATAAATTTCTTAAGTTAGCTAGACTGTAATGTAAAAGAGCTCTATTCAGTGTCAAGTGTCAGTTCTAATGCACTTGCACAAGTTATTCCAAAGACCACTGTAACAACATACTTCAACAGAAGTTTCTCAGAAGTCAAGAGTGTGGCAAGCAGTGATATAAAAACTGTTGATGTAGTTTATTTTGAGTTCATGGAGCTGGTAAATATGTGCAAGATAATGATTAGAGTGTTTACATATGCAGACAAGCTTACTTTCTGCCTGGCTTGGTTTGGGTGCCTCTTGCTGATAGGGCTGCAGCTTTTCTTGAGTAGGTACAGGAGAATTTGCAGGGCTAATCACCTCAATGGCATCTCCAGGAGCTTCATACCGGTGGGAAGATACTGMATATCAACAAGAGGTTATGGAACAAACTGTAAATATCCCAGAAGGTTTTTGTTGTTTATACATACCCATGCTAATGCTTTCATTAAAAATCACACCAGTGAAAGTCAAAACACTTCTCTCATGACAAACATGGTGAAAAAAAAATTATTTCCATGGAACAGTACTGCCATGTAAACCCAATAATTTGGAAAGGTCTCATGACCTCTAATAGGGTTAGCTTTATTATCCTGCATTTCAAGATACAGCATGGAATCTCAATTTAGATAAAGCAAACAAGTATGATTTTRCAAGAATCTTCAGTTACTATATGCAAAAGCTGTATTTGCCTATGAAGCACCACCACTGTGCMGAGCTGAGTAATTTATCATTAAACTTCAGAATCATTTCACAGCCTATTATCTCYCTAAAAGGCTAAGACAAGATAGTAAAGTAGTTGACAGTAAGATACATACAACTACTGGAAGAATCGGAACTCTGAGAGCCCCTGTCTCGTGCATCCTTGTCTGAAGCAATCTGTCGAGTGATGATCACATCTATGAAGTTAGCAGCAGTAATTGTGGTCTTTCCTCGAGTTCTCAGCTCTTCCTCGTACCTGGATTTAGGAGGAGGTCCTTTCTCTTTACCAGCCTCTGAATACACTACAGATGAAGACTGACCCTGGGACTTGCCACTGGAAAAATTTGCAGATGTATATGGGCACTGAACATGTCTCTTTTCTATCTCCAGTGTTTTCTGTTCCATCTGCTGCTGCTCAGTAACCACAGCTGACCTGCGCCCCATATTCTCTTCTATCCTTGTTCCTTCATGCTTGCTCTCTTTTACTTTGGCAACTTCCATCTGAGGAGCAGAGGCTGCAGCATCTACTAGGGCTGCGAGGGCATCAGCTGCTGTATTGTAACGGGAAGCAGGCAATCCTTGAGTTATGGAGGGAGCTCCTGGGGTAAGCTGCCTGTTGGCAAATATCAAATATTCTGAATTACATCACATAAAAAAAGAACTAGAGACAGATCATGAGTACAACTAAGCAAAGCTTCCGTGACACTAACTTCTATTCAAACTGGACTGGGTGAGAATGYAATAGAGCACTTCTGTTAAGTTCATGAGCCATCAGAAAGTGGTAACTCCTTATCTTTTATAATTTTCTTCACACTAAATGCATCTTTTCCTAAGCTCAGATATTAGAACAGATGTCTCTGCAACAATAATTTAAGAAACATACATGATTCGGAGCTGAGCAGCAGGATCCAAAGGYGTGATTACGCTTGTCCCATTGGTTCCTTGAAAAATACTAGGCCTTTGCTGCAGTATGTTTTCCTGGCTTCTGACTGATGGAGATGGAGAGCGAACATATCCATGGCTGCCAGGTCTGCCAGGTTGCTCTGCACCTAGAAAACRTAGAGGGGATGGCGGAAAATGGAGAACATTATAGGATCGCATAAGTCATTCTTATAAGAATGTAGAATTATGTGTCAACACTGACTCTTTCTCCATACTCTTTTCCAGTTGCCTCCACCACTCTACATATGGCAGTAAGTGTAAAAGTTTTAAATGATACTGTTCTTTCCATAAGGCTCTAAATGAAATGCAAGTTGTGATAGCAATGACAAGGATTCACACTATTCCCTAGGTACTACATGACCAAAAAGCATGCTACTTGCTGAAGCTGCAATTATAACCAGGACTGCTAGGTTAGAAACCTCTCAAGTGCAGACTAAACACAAACAATACTGGGCAATACRTTGTTAATAAGCTGCATTTTGCTAACAATGGATATAGAAAATGAGCAGTTACTTCTACAGCAAGGCAGACTGAAATACAGCAATATGCAATTACCTGGTCGAAGATAAAGTTCAGCAGGAACTGAAGCTATTCTCTCTCKCTCTCGTTCTCGTTCTCTTTCCCGTTCTCGCTCTCGTTCCCTCTCTCTTTCCCGCTCCTTYTCCCTTTCCCTTTCCCGCTCTCTTTCAGCATTTGCAGCTGCAGAAGCTGCCAGATGTGTAGGGTGTCCTGGAAGGTCCAGAAGATAAAATATTTGAAATAGTAAAGAGAGATACTCATAAGTTTAGCACAATTTGATGTAAACACTTGCCATTATATTCTGCCATCCATTTACAGCAAGTTTTCCAAATAAATTTTAATTCCTCTCAAGTCTATCCACTTACCTAAGAGKACAAAAGTTTAACATAGAGCGAGACAGTGGAAAGCTCAAGTAACTTCTCAAGCAGCCAGCTTATAGACCCAAATTCCATTCCTTAACACATGTAATATCAGATTACTGAGGTCATATAATCAGATGACTAAAAAGACCTGACAGATCGAGGCAAATTCTGAATTTGTCAGTGCTCCTTCAGCTGCTACTGCAACTATAAAGGACATCATTAACAAAACCTTTGCTATCCAGGTGAGAAGTGCATACAAATAGCATTACCTGAGAAAACATCAAAATATGACATTAGTGACAGCTGAATAAAGATGGTCAATTTTCTCTGTATGACAGGATTAGAGGCATCATCAAATGATACTGGCTCATACCTGGTGACAGAGAAGCAGGATTGTACGGCCTAGGAGGGAATGTAAGCTGGGTACCGGGGATGTAAGTGATTCTCTCCATGGGCGGTGTGCTTGTTCCTCCAGGRTGAGGCACTAAGATAGTGGGAGCCATATTGTTCAGGTCAATAATTCCTGTTAAGAGACAACATACATAAGAATGACCATTCAAGGACAGACCAAACGTCCATGCAGTATATATTCTGTTCTCTGATAATGGTCAGTAGTGAATGCTTAATGGAAAGAATATAAGAATAACACAAGTTTAGAACTATATTCCACCTCTCAGGTGATAACCTCTCAACTCTGCCAATCAGCAGTTTAAGAACATGTTAAGTGAGAATTTGCATTTGTACCACTCCATTTAATTGCCCTTGACAAAAACACACTTCAGCTCTTCTGCCAAAAATAGCCAAAATGCCAAAATGATATTACCTCAGTGTTCACCCCCTTTTCCAGGCCACTTACATTCAAAAAATGAAATGAAATGTGGAAATGCACAGGTCCCACTGGAGCTCCAGTGTAACTTCCTCTACTAYGAAAACCAACCACTTCTTTCTTTTCCAACCAATTAAAAGATTACAGTATCTTATATCTTATTCCCAAGACTATTTTATTTCTCTAAGAGTCTGAGACTATCAAAACTTCTCAGAAAACTAAATACCTCACATCAACCGAAACACTCTTATCCAGGTGCTCGGTCAATTCTCTCCAAGGAAATTTGAAAGTGACAAAAGCCTRTATCTATCCTAAAAAGCCAGACTGATTCTTCCCCAGTATATCTATATGTTAGTGTATTTTTATTCGCAGGCAATTTATCAACATTTGCTACTTTCCATTCCACCTACAACTATCAAACAGATTTAAGTGACAGACAGWCATATCACAGCCAGTAATCAAGTTGGTAGCTTGATTATTTTCTGCTAAGTTCATAGCTTCTGGGTGAATGTCATGTAATGCCAGTGACTCATAACTATTCATCTTACTGATTTGTTCTAAGATTTCTCTTGACATTGCAATGTGGAAYAGTTCTTCAAACTCATGTCCCATAAATAAAAACATCAGCACAGAAATCTCTTCAAGTCTCTTAACAAAGAGCARAATTGCAAAGAAGTCACTGTTTTTCTGTAATGGCCTCATCTTCTAAACCGTTACTTTTAAGTTCTGGTCATTTCTCAACTTTCTGTGGCAGGTTTCTGGCATCTGGTGTGTTTGAAGTTACTAGTTCATTTGCCTTTGTAAGCTGTTCCTCAATTTTTGTCCTTCGTGCTGTTAAATTTAAGTTAAAGACTTCAATTTTCTCTGTTTGAAGACTTACACTTTGAAAGATGTCTTGTYACTTTTAATAGCTCCTTCCCACTGCTGTGTTTCAGATGTCCAGATTGATTCAGGCTTTTCCCATCCTGACACAGGTCACACTCATTTACTGACTCTCTAAAATATTTTCTACAGACCTTACCCTTTTAGCTGCTGCTTTTATTTTCATTCTAAAGAAGTTTTCATTTCAACATAGCTCTCCTTTCTAAAGTTCAAAGATGAGTTAGAATATGCTCCTGAATAGCAATTTAAACAAATGTAAAATAGTCTTGCTTCTTGAACACAAATAAGTGTTTTAGCTTTCCCTTTATTCTAGCAATATTGATTACCTAGTTTTGCTTCACACCTGCAGAAGCCAGTTAGATGTACGACCACTATTTACAAAYACATACACATGTGTATGCACATATATGCATACATATATATAAAAACAAGCAAAAAATAACGCATCAAATCATATAGCCAAGATACACTTTAAAATATCAGAAAAAAAGATGTACCTCTTGCTCCGGCATAAGGGAGAGCTAAAGTTTGCTCTCTAGGAGATAATCCTCTGGTTACATCTGGACGTAAATTGACTTGCATCTGCTGTGAGGTAATGTAGTCATTTAAGATTGTCTGTCGTGTATTCTCCATTGCATAAAGCTGATACTGACTTGGGTAGCCAGGYGTGGGTGAGAGCTGCCTTTGGAACAGGTAAGCAGCAGCAGCTGAGGATGAGGAAGGAAAAAGAATGTCTAGCAAGCAGCACTAGAGATACAGAACCAAAGCTTTAGGATGTTTCTTTAGTTTCAATGGAAAGTGCTACTAATTCTTTCTATCCAGCTTTGGAAGAAAGAAACCAGTATTTTCATACTAACTTTTTTTTTGTGTTTATGCACTGCACATAGACAGAAAAAGCTAAAGAAWCCAAACTGAAGATCCATGTCACAAAAAAAGACTTAGATAAATTTTAAATCCTGAAATTCTGATGTAGTGAATGCTGAAATRCCTACAGAAGGTTAGAAAACCTTGAAGAGGTGGATTGATCAGTATGTTAAAAGTAAACCTGGTGTATTTACTATCATCTGAGGGTAGTCTAGAAATAATCAGATAACCTCCAGTGAGAGTATCTCACAGCCCTGAACAGCAGGGTCTTGATTATACTTTCATTCTGTAGCATTTTCCATGCCGTTCCTTGTACAGCTTTTCTGAAAGCTTTAAATACATTTCACAGATACTTATTCCAAAATACTGCCTGAACTTTTAAAATAACAGAAGCTATCTATCAGTATTATATAAAAATATTTAAGAAGTTTTCTAGCTAGGTATTAARCCCTCACCAAAGTGAAACCAAACCACAACAGTATACATAATCCTTTATAAATCATATCCATCCATTGATACTTGCACTTTTTAAGAGACCTCTTTTCTGTGCAAAGTACATATTCTAAAATAAATAAATAAATAGATAAAGAAATAAAGCAAACAAACACCACATATTTACCAGGATCTAGAGCCCTGTGAAATGGCATAGCAGGATCTAAATGAGGAGGGAGGTGACTCCTATAGACTTCAGGAGTGGCTCCTCTGTGATGGGGGTCAAAAGGACTGTGAGTCACTACAGGATCAACCCCTGGGACTGGAGATTTTGCAGGCACACTTTCTCTCTGTGTCGGAGTAAGTGTATTTTTCCTTTCGTGATTTGCTGGCTTCCCAGAAGATATTCCAGCTAACAAAAACAAGGAAAAAGACAAATTCAGAAAATACTTATTTCCAATAGAAGACTTAGGTATAAGTACAAACCAGTTCCCAAGGAAGGTTCTAGTGGATCCTCCTAYCTGTTATAATAAATCCCAGAGAATATTTTATACCACAAACTTTTCCTCATTAAAAATCTTAAATCTAGCTAGCTAGGTTGGGCCTGCACTTTATCATACTATCTTCCTTATCTAGTTACCTCTACCAGTCACTAATTGCACCTTCCCTCAAAACATTATGCTCGTAGGCAACGTGAGTACTAGGGGTACATTTGGAAGAGTGTTGCCAGCAGGTCAAGGGAGGTGATCCTCCCCCTCTACTCAGCCCTGCTGCGCCCTTATCTGGAGTACTGTGTCCAATTCTGGACTCCCCAGTACAAGAGAGACATGGAACTACTAAAGAGAGTCTTGGGAAGGGCTACAAAGATGATTAGGGGATGGAGCATATCCCCTATGAGGAAAGGTGGTGAGAGCTGGGCCTGTTTAGCCTGGAGAAGACTGAGAGGGGATCTTATCAATGTATACAAATATCTTAGGTGAGGGTGTCAGGAGGGCTATTTTCAGGAGGGCTATTTCCCTCCAACAGCCAGGCTATTTTCAGTGGTGCCAAGCAATAGGACAAGAGGCTACAGGCACAAACTGCAACACAGGAAATCTCATCTGAAAATGAGGAAAAAAAATTTTTACTGTGAGAGTGTCAGAGCACTGTCAACAGGTTGCCCAGAGAGATTGTGGAGTTTCCGTCCCTGGAGATATTCAAAACATGCTTGGACACAATCCTGTGCAATTTGCCTCTAGATCACCCTGCTTGAGCACAAGGGTTGGACTAGATCTCCAGAAGTCCCTTCCAATCTCAGCCATTCTGTGATTCTGTGAACACTTTCAATGTGATCCAGAATCAAATGCAAATCTGAGACTGAACCACCTCCTACTTCCATGCTACATGGCAGATTTTCATTTTCTTATTTCATTCAACAGCTTAGGGCCTTCTAAAATCCATGCCAGTCACTCTCCAAATTGAGCAGAACATTTAGAGTAAAAATGAAGTGAAACAGTTTACAGAAAATRGTTTAAAAATAAATTTAAAAATAAAACATTCAAAAGTCTTATCTCACTCTGGAWAGGGATAACATACCTTCGCTAACTCTATTCATCATAGGTGAACTTCTGGATATTGGACTCTGATAGTTCACAGGTGTCCTTCTTGCATTGGTATCATCATAAATCCCAGGGCTCAGTTGTGATTTAGGAGTTTCATGAAGAGTTGACCTGAGAACAGAGGGACCAGAGCTGACTACTGACGTGTGACGGGAACGTACTGCATCCCCGGTCTTCACATCTTCATATTTTCCTCGCTCCACCACCTTCACGTTTTCTGGCACCATTTCCAGCTGAGGCATTCCACGGGGTAGTTTGCTTGGTCCAGTGATTAAAGATTTTACATTGTGTTTGATTGCAGACTGGCCAGAATTGCTTTCATATTTTATGGGTGTACCCTGCAAAGGTGAAAAAGATCAGGTAAGGCTACCGCCAGTGTTCCCCTGCTACCAAGAAATCATTTTGATTTTACCACAGTTCACTGCTTCTATCAGATTTTATAATACTACACCACACAATACAACTGGACCTTAGCCATTGTTATTTGTCAGCTCTCCATCACTTGCTTGCAAGGATGTCCCCTGCACRTGCAGTGTCAGGGTTTTTCTAATAAGCAGAAAATGTTTTACACTTTACAAGTTAGTAGTTTTCTATACAAAACCAAAACAAAAAATCCCCCCCCCCCCAACACTTCTGATTATTCAAACATCCTGAATCAATTCACTACTGAGTTTTCAAGCGACTGTCCAGTACTACTTTGTATATTTACCTGAGATATGGAGCCCTCTATGATTGGCCTAGTTGTCTGCACCATTTCAGGAGTCTTGCGACTTTCTTGGCTCAATAGATCCTGTCTTGGAATTTCATGGATAGAACGACCCATTTCTTTTATAGTAGTAACTCCATCATATGGCTTCCCCTTAGTAATGGCTCCTTCAAATGTCCTTATGGGAGGTGACTCTCTTTTAATTTGTTTAGGATATTTCAGGCCTTCTTCAAAACTTTCAGCTGTTGCTCTTGGTGTGCCTTTTATAGAAAGAAAGAAAGAAAGAGTCAGTCATATCACTGGTATTAACAAACACTATTTTTTTATTTGTTGTAGCCTATTATAATGTATTTGAAAAACTTTTAAAAACCCCACTGAACAAATATTCAAGCTACTAAATGGCTCACAAGTTACTTCAGATGCTGAGATAAAGGCATTAACATACATCTCAGTTGTCTAAGGAATTGTTAGTGTTCATTTAAAAAAAACACTGCAATTACCAAGTATTCATAATAACAGCAACCTATTTTGCAACAGGGTTAAAAAAAAAAAAAAGTCTACACAGGAAATTTGTATAYCACATATCAGAAAGCTTCCCATAGAAAATTTATGCTCTTAAAACAAATCTAATAGTCTCTACCTTTAACACAGCTAGAACCGTGAGCAACAGCTTTCAGTTTCAGAAATCCTGACTGCTGAGATGCAGTAAAAGCCTGCCTTCTAAATCTTTACCTTGCATTATAGAGCCAGACAACACTGTTCTCTCTTTTAGTTCAGCATGTGGGCTGCCTCTAGGTAGTGCACGGCATATTAAACCTAAAATTAAATGAACATAATTTAGAAAATTAAAGAATAAGTGTTCAAAAAGGGTGCTCCTTCTCACAAACACCAGATACCATCTACATCATCWTAGTGCCAAGAGGGCATAGTCACAGTATGCTTGACATTTTATCAGCATGTTAGAGAGATCATCCTGGCAAAAAATCCCAAAGAACAAACAAATAAAAAACAAAAAACACCCTTTCAAGCTCTTTATTTTGCTGCAGGCTTATAAAACACAAGATATTCTTGTATTTTTATAATTAAGCTTAAATCTCCCAGAAGCAGTCACTGCTTCTCCAACCCCCTGCTTCAGTTTCCTTGAAAGAAGAGTGTGTGTGTGTGTGTGTGTGTGTGTGTGTGTGTGTGTGTGTGTGCACGCGTGCGTGCATGTGTGTATACATGGTTCAGTAACCATGTTACTAAAAAAACAATCCAAAATATACCTCAACATCACCAACTTGGTCAAAATTAAGACTGAATCACCTGAAGAGAGCTGAAGTTGTAGATCATAATAAGATTCTAAATCAAACCCCAAAGAACATATAATTTTCCTGTTTGCAGAAGGAAAACCTGTCAGCAATGAAACACTGATATGCTACATTAAAGCAGCTTCTTCTATGTCAAATAAGTAAGAAAGTATATCAAATGCATCAGGAACTTAAAGGTAGCAGTGTAAAAACTTCTCCAACTCATATCATTCCATCTGATGAAGATATACATGAAACAGCCTTTCAGGGCTAATTAAAGATGGGGCAAAATGCTCTTTAGGAACAAGGAAACAAGAGCCTCTCCTACAGACTCCAGAGAGAATTTAGGAAAGAAATATTTTCTTGATATTTGTATTTTCAAAAGACATTCAGAAAGTTATTTAATGGCCTGACTTGACCTTTCCATTCTTAGTTTGATTATAGCATATTAAATGGAAATAATGCTAGGGATGCCCTAAAGCAAAACAAAGCAGGACACGACAGCTGTGCAAGTCTTCTGCATGGCATAAGCTAAGTGATCACTTGTGCAAATGCACAAGATCACACCAATCACTTACAACATTATTCTGTCATAGCTGAGAAGCAGTATTTAGCTGACTGGATGTGTCCATGGAGTCCACGCAAGTAGGACTCGGTGTTTTTGGAGACCTACAACAACCAGATGCGACTGTGAGGAGTCACTTACTCCTATCAGTAGGGCTAACATGTATTTTATAATTGCGAGCTGAATTACCTGCAATTATGGGAACATACTTTGCCAAAAGAAAAATGAAAACTAGTATCTACTCCAGTAATAACTGCTGCAATAAAAGCAGGCTGGAGATACTACATGAATTTGGTCAGTAAGATAACATTTAAATCTAATTTCTGTTTTAGTCTGTCCTAGAAAACAGATCTAAACTCTCTTGCACCAACATAGAAGGTTTTAATAAAATACACAACACCAACACCTTAGAAGCAGCTATTTTACCTTCCAGTGGTGCAGACACTGGAGACTCCCTCATTGACATTCCTTGTTTTATATTTCCTTCCATTGTATCATAGCTTCTCTTTAAACCAATTTCATGAGCAGTTCTTGGACTCCTTGTTCCTTCGCGAACATTTTTAATAGCTGCCAAAGTTTATAAGAATGTGATTAAGGGATGTGGATGATTAGGGGAAGGAAAAAAAGAAAAAAAAAATTGACCAGAAAACTCTAATACCTTAACAACACAACTTCAATATAACACTGAAACATTAAACCTCAAAGGAGGTTCTTCGTGTTTGGTTAAAAAAAATATATTCAAAAAGTTATTTATTTATCAGTATTTGTACTGAAGTTCAAAATTAACATTTTACAATACAATACAAAGTAGAACATTTAAGTATTTCCATAACCCTCAAAACAAAACCATTCCTAGACAAATTGGATATGAATGGCACAGGAATTAACCTGTTTAACTGTATTTCAGCTATACAGTACAGGAGACTCAGAACAGGCACAATTTCTGGATCATTTTAATTCCTATCCTCTCAAAATACACAGGTAGGTCAATGCTTCTCCCAGACTGCACCCCAGTGACTGAGGTTTATACCTATTGACTTGGAGGAAGATATACCTCAGCTATAGATTTCAAAAGCAGAACCTAGTGTATTCTCGATTTTGATTAGGTAGGATATACAAATACTCACTATCGTAAGACAAAATATGTCCACTTTTGCCTTCATAAATAACATGGCCTTTGGCTGCAGCTTCCTCTCGGCATTTTTCTGGGCTGCTGTCTTCTGTAGCTAGTCTGGTGATGGTTCCTTTCAACAACGCATCAGCTGCTATGCCAGACTGGGACAGAGCCGGTGTACCCTGCATTTAGATCAAATGCAATTTAGGATGTGCATACTTACACAACAGAACAGGGATCAGAGAAGGAGAGAAAAAAACCCCACACTTTTAGATCTAGAAAACTAAGTAATTTATCAAGCAGTACGGCTTGAATTTCTGCCTCTAATAATAGAGATTTAACGTAAATTTTAGTAAACTGATTAGTAAACAATACACTTCCATCTTGTACAAATACTTCAGGAAGAAGAATAGGAAGTACAATATCACAAAACCATTTTGTGACCTGGAACATTTGCCCTATTATACCATTYTGGAGGAGATGGTATATACTACATTACTTTATGAAGCCATTAGGTTATATGTCTCTCCAAAGTCATGAGACCTCCCTTCTGAGAAAGGAATTGCTCCTGTAACTAGAGACTAGAGGCCAACCAAAAGAGTAGTACCTATAAGATAAGGAGACAAAAGGGCTTAATTTACCTTTTGGGCTTTAAACAGTACCTTTGCAAGGCTGGTTATGATTTATTTTTTGCACTAGGTATGTTACTCTTTTCCACAGAAATTGCTCCTAAGTCTTCAGTCGGGTATATTAAAGGCTCCAGTGATTTTAGTTACAAAATTTCAAGACTCAGATATGTCAGGATGAAATCCTGGTAACGCTGACTTCAGTAATAGTGGGATTTGACTACTAGATTGTATTTAAATCTTTTTTGAGGCAGTTCCTATTCTGTGATACTAACTTACTTTTTAAAACACGTAAACATGTTCACAGGAATAGTTTAAATATGCTTKTTTGCTACAACCTTCTCAGTAAGGGGGAAAATACCTGAGTAATGGAGCCTCTCAAAGAAGGCATGGTCTCAACAGAAACTTTATTGGTTGGAGTTCCTCGTGTTATACTTCCTTCCTGTATTGTGGTACCTGTTGGAAATAAAAAGACATCCTGAAACATACACACACACAAGGTAGCTACTGTACTCAAAATAATTAAGAATGCTCTATAATGACAGCTGTTAGTTTATACTAAAATACAAAGAAACTTTTTTTTTTTTAAATGGTGTGCATTTGATGCAGTTAAATCATTTCACAGATAGCATGTGAAACACTCTGCAGTATTTAGTTTCCTTTTTTTTGATACATTTCTACATTTCATGTGTATTGTTTCTGTGTATGCTCTAGTGGACAATTAAATTTTGAATCTGGCATGCCTTGAGACATGCAGGTAGGAGGAGTTAGTTACAAATACACATTGTACACCTATCTCAGAAAAGAAGGACCAGATCAGCTATTTAATACTTAAAAATGACACTTCAGCAGTTTAGGCTACAGAACCTAATTCTCTCGTTTTCATCAGTCTCTGATAGTTTCTTACTTTAATAGTGTGACTTTACCTCGAACCACACCTTCATGTTGCGCCCTGACCAGGAGTCCCTCAGGTTGGGAATTCTGACTTCTAGGAGAGAATTCTTCTTGTTTGATATAGGGCATGGAAGCTACTTGGAAGAAGAAAAAAAGGAGGTGTTTGTTTCCTTAATTATGAGTCATTAAATAGTCTATATAAATTGCTCATGTCAGCTTTTTATTTCCTACCAGATTTGGCTGACTCCTGCTGCCTTGGCAGCCCGAGAGATATAGAACCCACTGATGGCTTTGCTGTTTCTTGGGTGTAGGAAGCTTGACTATGGGATGTTAAATAAGTGCCAGGTGTTCCCTGAAACAACAAGTGTAATATCTTAAAAACTTGTTTCTGAAATGAAGATTTTCATGTATATTTAAAGCAGAATGGTAAATTTACTATGATCCTATCTTAAAAAGCTATGGTAGTACCACTGCAGAGTATCAAAGCACAGAACACCAAGTGCCTTGTCTCACTGTTAGTTCAGAGATACAGTTCATCTAAACCAAACATACTCAACCATGTTACTAAACATAAATGACTGCAACTTGTTCTCTTTTATAAGGCAGCTGTAATTCTTGGACTTTTGAGAAGAGGCAGGTATAGCTCTTAGATGTTAGTATTATAAATTCATCACTGAGTACATGAGGTTCAAGGCTGATGAAAGRGCAGAAAACTGATGTAAATGTGGAGTCTCAAAGAATACATTATCTTACTTGTGAGATTGAGCCTCCCATGATGAAGGAAGGTTTTTCTGATGGCACACTTGTTTTGGAGGATGGAATGAGAGGTGGTGGTGGTCTGGTGGGTCTAGTTGTTGGAAGGCGGACTCCTTCGGGTATATTGGTTATTACTTGGTGAGGAGCTGGCTGGAGAACTTGGAGGGAAACAAAAAAGTGTATTAAACATTACATTCTGTTTCAGCACTACTAGTCAATACACAGATAAGAAAAACAAAAACAGTAGGTTCATGTGACACTTTCCATCAGGAACTGCACCACAAAAACCCAATACCTAAATAGCTGCATTCACAACTCTGAAGTTCACTGTGTCCAAACACATATTATGCTTAGAAATTAAATGGGGAATATCTAACCTTGCATCAAGATACAAAAAAAAAACCAGCAAAAGCTACATCGTAGAATTGTAAACTCTGAAAACTAGGTTTCTAATATAGCGATTGAGGGTGCATTCATTTTTTTGTTATTTTTCTGTTTTTTAAGAACATTTTTATTCTTCATATCCGACTCAATCGTGTTCTATTTAATCTAAACTTCCCTGATTGTCTTCTCTTAGCACGACTGCTCTGAAGCAAAAGCCAATAATCCAAGTTGCAGAATTAACATCTCCAAGTTAATTGTGCACTGTTTTATAAAATATTCAAMGTACAATATTGGGCAATTATACTCAGAAACTACCATCAGTATAGTAGCAACTCTCTCTTTTTCTCAACTCCTCCCTTTGTAAGAAAGGCCACCCATGAACATGACAGTATTTATATTAAGCTAAAACAACTCTTAATTACTTTGTTCCTATGCTAGCCCTATCTGGCTGATAAAATGCATATTAGTCAGCTGGTGTAAAAACAAAAAAACAAAAACACCACCTCACTGGAACCAGAAAAATACAAGTAGGTACCTATTTACATATACACACAGAAAACAATCTATTTCCTTCTTTCATTAGCGCACACAGCATTTAGAAAATAATTTTACACTACATGAAGTCGCAGAAGTCCAGCATCCAAAGGCAGACTACTAATCACAATGATACATAACAAAATATTTACCTGGTGGAACACTGTAGCGAGCTGCATTCATATCAGGCTGGGGAGAGGCTTTATTGACTTCTCTTGGAGATAGCCTGTATGGTGATGCCGACCTTGCTGCTGTATTTTGCACCTGCACTTCCTGTTCTATTGCTCGCTTCACTTCAGCATAAGGCATGTAGGCCACTGGTTTTCCTATGAATGTTAAGGTTATCAGAAACAAAGAACCCTAGGTTAGAAACTAATGTCAAAAGGTGCAGTCTACAACAGAACTATAACAAAATGCACATATTCCATCATCAATCCATCAGGACCTGATGTTTCAATTATAACATATTTAGACCAGAAAAAGAAAGAATTACATTCAAAATACCAACTTAGCACTTAAGTAACAAAAAAATTCTAAAGCCAGGAGATAGACTCTTCTGAAACAAAAGGAATAAAAAGTTTTGCATACTAAGGCATGAGCACAGCAATTCCCATGCCAGCTTCCTGGCTTTCAATAGCATTCAGTGCTACCAATAGAAAGCAAGTGCGTTTACCCTTTTTAGTCTTCTAGTTAGTCCAGATTCAGACATTTATTTTAAAGTTAACATACAGATATAATTTCCGATTACCCTGGAATAACTGACCTTCGCAAAGATTGCTTTGTAAAAAGTTACAGACTTTTTATAGTTGCTTTCCAAAATTTATTAAAAAATAGTATTAAGATACTGCTTAATTTAGTATCTATGTTCTTGTGAAGTATTTTGTAGGTTGTCATAAGTCACCTGAACAACAGCTCCTTCAGTCTGACCAGATGCCCCACAATATATGCACTGTATAAGAACATTCTAATGCATGTAATGAAAGAGTTTTAGATAGACTGCGAGCTCTCTCCTACAAGCAACACTAGGGTGGGGAAATTTCACAAGCACAGCAGATCTAAGGAAGTAGCTGTTCTGAAGATCTGATAGCAACTTAGCCTSTTCTAGTTTTCAAATTAAGATGTACAGGCTCATAGAAAGCATCTACATTAACCACATTATTCCTCCCTCTCTGCTTCCTTCCCTCACAACCTTGATTTTTGCTGGCAGAGACTTCACCCTAGGACTTTCTCACATGTCATAATATACTACTGCCAATGTCAAGAGTTCTTCAGGTAGTATTTAGTTAAATGGTATTTTTAGGCACAGACTTTTCCCCTAAAGCAGTAAATTTCAAGAAAATGCAATATTAAAACAAAAAACAAAAACCACACAAGTACATAAGCTCCCTTTCTATTAGCTTAAGGAGTAGAAAGCTGGTATGTTAMTTTCATTTTGCTTAGGTAAAATTAATTTAGATGTAGAATTTTCAAAACATAATTTAAAATTGTTATGCTTGTTAAATACAGAATGCTCGAGTTTCCAGGAACATGATAGTTTACATTGCTAATGCTGTGGAAACAACAGAAACAATACCTGAGGATGTAAAATCTAAGAATGCAGAATTATGCATCTGTGACAATATCTCTTTTCTAGTAAAGAAGGTTGGGTATATAGAGATAACAGTTATACCCCTTCCCACTCAGAACTGGGATTCCCACAGGATATGGTTTTCTTTTTTTTTAAAAAGGCAATCTTTTAAAACACTGTAATTTTCAAGCTGTTTATTTCATGAAAACAATTTCAGTTCAAAGCATGAACACATGGCCAATGCGCACAGAAAGGAAGAGTAAGATGAATGTCTAATGAAAGCTAATGCATCTATCTTCTGGCTCTTATGCAGAAACTTAAATCATGTAGTATCTTGTCCATCTGAGTCACTTTCCTGCAGTCAACCATGGTAACAGGCAAGTCCTTACTCAGTCACTCAGACAGGTTTCTGTGAACAACAGTTTTAGACTGTTCTCTACCACAGCTCACACTAACTGCCATACCCGGGGAAGGTCAAACTCTGCCTCTCAGTAACACCTATTTATAAAAATGCAACTAGCCACCAGGTTCTTAGGAGCAAGCWCAGCACTTTGGTGGTCTGACAGGGTACGGTATGACAGCTCCGGAATCTTCCTGTACCTGACCGAGTGCCYATGTACACCAGCGCAGTTAAACATTCTTACTTGTGCTCAAACAACTTCAGGAATTCTCTCCCATATTAAAGTTACGCTTCTGAATAAGGGCTCCTCCAAAGCACTCAACTATGTGGGTCCTCTCACCTGCGTGTCTAATCTTACTGAATCATTTCCTTGTAGAAACAACTGTCTTTCTTGGATTTAACCCAAATGGAGCCAAGTTCTTCTGCTCTGCCCTATCTAAGGATTATACAAGGTAGTTCTTTCTGGCATTGTAACTGCAGCAGGATTTGTTACAGTAGATAAATTTCCTCAATCAAGTGCCATCGGAGAGCAGTAACTGATCAACAGAACACTAAAAATTCTTCATTTTTGAATGAAACAGACAGTGTAATATGTAGATATAAAATCCAGGCCTATTTGATGATAGATGTTTAAAAAAAAAAAAGAAAAAGCCATCTACCTTCCCACTCAACATTAGGGCTTTTGGAAGTACCACACGGGCTTGCAGAGCTTCGATACTCCATATCCAGCTGCTCTTGCCTCTGGCGTTGCTCCTCCAGCAATGCTGACTCATGCATCGCTTTAATGTGCCGTTGATAGAGCGCATAACCACTCACTGGTGTTCCAACAGGTACGGTACATGGGCTACAAGAAACCTAGAAGGAGGGAACGGTGTTAACAGCAGGTACATTAATATACATATTTACTAAAGTTAATGTCTATTGTTTAATGCCTCCATTGAAAAGAGTGCAGTCTATGCATGTTTATTTCTAATATTATACATCTGTTTTTAAAGTACGACTTGTATGTTTATTTGTGCTTAATTTGCTCCTTCTCAAAAATATGAGAACAAAGCAAGTGATACGTTTCTTCATTTGCTTTATGATTTTTGCTGCTTTTGCGCTGCATAAAACTAATTCTACAGACAAAAGATGCTCCTTCAAAAATAATTTAAAACATCCCATACCATAGGCGGTATGACAGCAGCTCGATGGTGAAGTTGTTGCAGGTCCATCTGCCCTTGCTTTATTGTGGATGATACCAGTATTGATCCAGTGGGGTTTAGCAGTGAAGGCTTTGACTCCCTGCTGAATATTCTGGAAAAGAGATAAATGGAAGGGAAAAATAGAACCARAAGAGACCGAGATTAAATATCTTGATAAATTCACAGGTAAAAAGTATGTCTCCTTCAAAATAACACAACTAATAGTGCATAAATAACTGGAATACCAAAATCATGTCATGTTTCATTCTACAGTACATCYAGTATAATAGGCACAAATTATTCAGTATCTTAAAAATATACAGAAATATCAAAATTGTGCTCAAAAGTCTCCAAAATCAAAAGTTTATGTATGCAATTTCTACATACACAGTACTGAAAAAGTGTAACCTTTGTTTCAAAAAATTCACTGAAAAAAAGATGGGAAGCACAAAATATATTTACTACAGAGGASAAATATAAACAGTAGAACATAGCAGATTTTTCACATAAAGGGCCCTTAAGTTTCTGGAAAGAAGATGCCTGAAGAGGCAAGAGTGCAGAAACACAGTCAAGTACACTTTTCAAAAGAGCACATGCAGAACAATGATACTGGATACTTTTGACATTTAACATCTATCCTTGGTACTGCGTGTATATTAAGACCACTGAAAGGGAGGGGGCAGTGGCTCTGATGCCATACTATAGTTACATAGGAATCACAGCAACAGAACACTTTAAAAGTTTTCATGCATCAGCAATATTAACCTGTCCCCAAAAATAAAAAGGTTCCAAGGACATGCAGCATTGTCCATTTAAAGGACTACAGGCTCACATGGGTTCTCCACACTGTTTAGGCTCTCMGGAACTAGTGATTGCCTGAAGACGCTACATGCTTGGAAAAAAGAGGTCATCCATTTCTCAGGACACTTGCCTATTAATTTGTAGACAGGTTGGTAAGAGTGAGAAATATTTCCACTGCACTATCATTAGTCTTTAGGAGAGTCAATTCTACCCATCAATGCAATACAGTTCAGTGGCAATAACTGACTTGAGAGGGGATATAAGCAAATAAACGTGAGATATGAAAAGACAACTGATGTATCAGTATATTACATTGTTTGGTTTGTTTATAAACAAGTGCCATCTCCTACTAAAAGATTTATTCAGGCTGTTTTTTCCTGTTAAAATCAGGGAGTTTTGGATTCATTSTACTAAACTAGTTGGTGGGAGCAAGGTTCAATTAAAATAACTCCATCTCTGTATTTTTCACTCTGCATTCAAACGTTTCCACTAAAGGGAATGGAGAGCCCATGTACTCTCTTACACTAACCGGTCACATTATAAAGAACATTCCAAATCTACTTCTGAATGGGTGGCTTTTCACAAAAATAATGCGAAAAAGCTACCAACTACCCAAACCTAACCAAAGAACTTCAAACAGATCCAGTTACACAATCATTGTTAATTCTCTCAGTGGGTAGATGGAGGAGTTTAGAAAATTCCCTGAGTTACTTGCTTGATTTTTTGAGTAGGTCACCAATTTTTTAAATAGACATGTACCAGAAAATCCTGCAGCACACAGCACCAGAAGTATCACAGACTGACTTAAGTCATGTCAGGAACATCTGAACTCCTTTCACACTTTGGGAAATTTTCATTCTTTCAGTTAGCTACTACCCTTTCCAGAGAACTGTTTCAAAAGATTCCCATTCTCTGAACAGATCCCAAATGGCTTGACTTCCTTCACTGTCTAGCTTTCCAGGAGTGGTGCTAGTTTGCTGCCTACCCAGTCAGTATATTGCCACGGAATTTTGCTTTACTCTGCCTTAGAAGAGCCTCAGGCTTTTCATCAGAATTTTAAAGTCAATGTTTCTCTCTGTTGCACTTCCAAAACTTCTTAGAGATTCTTTCTCGTAGTAGAAACTCCTAACAGAAGTGTTGCTACTGAGTGTAATTTTTAATCACTGTTAAGTAACAGCACTTTTTAAACAGCTTTTTAAAGATAGCAATTTTAAAACACTAAACAATTACACTCACCCTTGTCTGTCAGGTTCTCCATCAACTTCCTCATCAGCACTACAGGTGGCACTTGAATCATTATCTGAATGGGACTCCTGTCTTGCTGTATTCACCTGTTGTACCAAACTGAAGTCCATTTCCTCAGGTTCTGACTTTTCCTTGGGTTTCTCCAAATCTCTCTCTTTGGTATCACTCTCTATTTTCACTTGAATATTCTCTGGTAGCCTCATTTCAGTCTCTACAGGTTCTGCTTTGGTATGCACTGGAAGATTAACCACAGGCTTAGCTTCAACTGGATGGCTTCTACTGTCAACCTCCATAGACTCTTCTGTTTCATTATTTATTTCCTCTTTAACCTGTGGCTCAGAGTTCTGACTTTCAACAGCTGATACACTTTGGGCTGTCAGGGAAGATGATGTGCTGGTTGCAGATTTAACAGTAGACTCCTGTTCCGCTGTTGCCTCAGTGGTTATCTTCGAAGCTGCACTCTCAGATGGAGTTTCTTCAGTTGGTTTAGCAGGTTCTGCTGGAGAAGGAGATGGAGCACTCTCTGTATCAGAACTATTTTCAGCACCTTTAAAAAAAAAGTTTGAGTGTAAACGTTCCAACATTAATGTGATCCAACCAGGCTTTGAACAACAGCCTTCAAAAAAAAATGCCAGTTACAATAATTCAAGACCCTTGCCCTGAAGAACTGACTCACAAAAGGAAGGTAACTAAAATCAGCAGATACAGATTAAGGAGGAACACAGGAATTACAAGAATAAGGTTACATATTTAGCTCTGACCTTACAGAGTCAGACAGGTGAACTCCCATGCTTATGCAAAAGACTTGGTACTTCCATGTATGATGCAGTTCTCTTACAAGAACAAGGTCAACATTCACAGTGGCTAAGGCACAACTTGGAAAACTTAAGTGAACATGTTTTAGAGGCATCATTGGCAGAAGTGACAAAACACTGATTTTACATGAAAATCTGTCACCTTTTGTATGCAGGCTCTGAGTGCATATTTACTGCATTTTGCAGGAAACCTTCTTTCCAATTCCATCTTAATTTTAGATAATAAATATGCTACACATAGGTTCTTCACTGCAAAAATCAATACCCTTCTATAATTGGTATCCAGTTGTCGACGCTGTTTACACCTTTCACAGAGCAAAGGAGACATTTTCAAGAAAACAAAGCTTACTCATAAAGGAGGTAAACTAGAAGAGTTAACTTACAGCAAGAATCGCAAGTCAGCTTTAAGAATAATTTGTACTGATTCAAGATGAAGTTTAACGTATTTCCTCTTTTCATCCTACTTAATTCCATTATATTATAAATAGCTTTTAGAGAAATAAAACATTTATGAAAAGCTATGACTGCACAGAACTTAGAGGTTGTACTCAAAAGTCTTATTCCAAAGATACCAATCCTCATTGCTTAGAACAGCATCTGTGGGAAACTCTGTTTAAATACAGCACATCTTCAAGCTTAAGGCACTCTTTCTTTTAGAGGTAAGACTTTTTTCCTACTCAGAGATGTCCATGACAAACTGGACTGAATTACATATTGATTGCAGTTTGAGAAATTTGGCCATATTCTCCGATTCATCATTTATGAATTTTACTGGCTACAGCTCTATAAAAGGCTAGCCAAAACAGACCTAATGCTGAGTAATTATTAGCAGTTGCAGCCAACAAATTAAAAAATTGAATTTGCCTGTCTGAAGCTTTACTGAGACTATTAACTAGCAAAGATTACATATCCATAGTTCAGTTTGTTTCAACATGGACAATTATTTTGATCATGTGCCATCTGTTCAGTCTCTAGAAGACAGCAGAGTCAAAGCATCTCAAAATATTAAGTAATAACATCTTAGGGCTGCTCAATACTATTTTTCCCCCTCTCTAGTTAGAACTAGTGAACTGAAATCCAGTTGCTAAAATACTACTGAAACACTCTGTTTGAACACTACATTATGATATAGAACACAGTTTCCTGATTATACAATTGGCCTAAATAAAACATAAGCCCCCCCCAATAAATACCGAATTTTACTTCTGATAAAAGTTACCTTCACTGTCTTCTGGATTCTCTTCTTCATTAGATGCTTCAATGTCTTCATCCTCCTGAGCTGACACAGTTGAAGCTACACTTTCACACTGCGATACATCTCGCTCCTCACGGGGCCTTCGAGAAGACTGATAAAGACATGGCATTTATATTGTACTGAAAATTTCTAAGTATTCCTTTTACATGCATTTTCAATTTCAGGTTGAATTGAAAAGCAGGTATCTCTGGATTCATTCACATGTGGACACAGTTTTAACCTCAGATCAGGTTTTGCTGCTCCTGACCAAAAATGCCAACAAGTTTGCAAATAAACCACTTGCTCGAGATATATTTGCAGGAAAAACAGGACTAGTGCAGCAAACACAGAGACCAATACTCTTCATTTTCGCAGCTGCAAGGCTAGGGTGGCAGTTTGGGGAATTGCAGCCCTCAGTAATCTACTTCAGAGGCCCCAAAACTTTCAGATCCTGGCCTTTTACCAACTCTCTTACTCTATTTTGTAAGGTTAGTGCTTATCATGTGACACAGGGCATATCTCAGGTAACCGTTCCACAGTGACGACCTAAACTTCTATAGTTGCTGATGCACTGATAAGGAGTACGGTTTACAAAGCACTAAGGAATCACTCAGCCTTGTATGTGCTGATAGAAAATCTTCTACTGCACTTTAAAGCATGAAGTGGCTAGTGCCACAGGTCAGCAAACATCACTAGCGTCTCCTAGGAGATTTATGTTGTAACATAAAAACAAGTAGAAAAGGAAACAAGTGATGATTGTGAAATAGTTTTAGTAAACCATGATGAATGACTTCGGCGAGATCCTAATTTGATCCCTCAAACACTCGATAACCACTGCACTTGCCTTCTGTTTGTGCTGTTGAAGGAGACTGTCCAGATTGTGTCTCCTTTTATAGTTGAAATAGAAGTTCTTACACTGAGCTTCGCTTTTTGTCCCAACCATTTTGGCAATTGCCGCCCAGTTTCGCCCATGTTCCACTAAACCTGATCAAACATAAAAGAATAAATATTTACTATGATATATTTACTATATTCAGCTATTCAAACTAAATGAATGGAACAAGAATACCTCTAGGAAGGGTCTGTTAGATACAAAGACAATGTAATGTTAAGTAAAAATAGTGCTGTCTTTGAGAGAATTCTCACTGTGATAATGTGTTTGACTTACTGKATAGAAAAAAGTTTTTTCTACCTGAATGTCTGTTTATGTAGCCTTCAAACTTAACTCTTTGCTGTTGGTAATATGTTGATTGCTAAAAGATTGATTTTATGCATAATATTTTAAAGTGACAGTATCTGTCAAATGACTATACAAGCTGTAAAATACATACACTTCTCTGTGAAAAGAATGTGTCTTATACCAAAGGATTTTTGTAACTTAGAACTAAGTATTATTTTGTAAATTTGCATATGAAATACACACCTTCACATCTGTTTCACATATTTCTGTGGACCAAATACAAACATCAAGTTTTTCTAGGTAGCCCACAGGAACAAAGTCAGTATAAGTCTTAAACTGTTTTGTCTGGTGAAGATATTTGCTTCTTAGGAAAAAAAAAAAAAAAAGGCAGCAAATTTCACATTAGTTATTCAGTGTAGTGCTGCAAAGACTAACAAGTATTTAAAAGTAAATCAAAAGCTTTACAAGATTTACCTTTCTTAGCAACTTCCATTTCTTCTTCTGTCCAGCGAGAAGTCTCCACAGGCTCTGCAGAAGCTGAAAGAGAAGCAATGACTCCCATCAGAGAAAAGATCAGGAGTCACTCTCAAAGCAATAATCACGCATCCCATAATCTATTAATCTATTTACAATAAGGCTCATTCAAGTCACTTGGGAAAACTGCTTCTGACACTGGGAAGCAGTCAGCTTCCATTAAACCAAATGAAGAGATAAAGTAGGAACTGTCACATTCTCAGCAGAACAAACTGTTCAATCATTCTGCCTACAAAACTGTGTGATGATTAAATAACTGTCRAGCAAGACTTGCAAGTAACTAAGATTATTTACCATTAAAGTTGTATTTAAGCTGCCAATAATACTATCAATCACTAAAACCAGCATGTGAACCATCAGCACATAGCAGTTTTGCCTCTTCTTCCTCCATGTGATCTATTCTTTTCTATGTACCTGTCAGGCTTCCTTACATTAAGGCAAGCAAGGTAAGGCAAGCATGCTACATTCTTCTACAATCGTGAGGAACTTTCTGCACTCTTACTATCCATATTTTTGGCTTTCTAGTAAAGAATTTTCAGCACATTGACTACAGCAGGGTCTGAAGAGGCAAAACTGATTCTCAATTTTAATTTAACCTTGACTCTATTAACTCTGACTGAGTTAACCCAGGGTAAAACTTGAATTAAACCAGTTTTCAAACATACTTCAAGACTCAGAAGTAAAGATACTGTAAGTATCCCATTGTTTTTTAATACAGTTCCTTTGAGGAAGTCCTAATAATTGTGAAGTTTTGCACTTTTCTCTTAGTCCTGTTTTGCTCATTTTCTGAGTCACTAATACACATGAGCATTTATAAAAATAATTACTGTGAAGGATCTTGAGAAATTATTTAAGTCCCCCACCTCCTTTCCTATTTTAAGTGCATCCATACTGTTGCAATACATTTAACAGATGTCTAATGCTGTGCAAGGAGATCAGAATATTATGGGAAAAAAGGAATTCAAATTGAAAACAGGAAAGAAATTCATAATCCAACATGGTATGAGCTAGTCCTACCACATTTCGTTGACTACGGTGGAAAAAACTGAAGTAGTTACCTTTTTTCAATAAATACCAAGAAATCTATTTATCTTATGTTCATTTAGTCTCCTGTAATTCTCTGGGTAAACAGTGACAAACAAAAAACAAGCGTACAAAAAAAAAGTAAGTAAAAAGAAACAGGAAGCTAACTACAATTCAATGCAAAATACTCTTTGTTCACTTTTCTGGGATTTGATATTATTCTGCTCAAATTTCTGAATGGCATTAAGCTGCCACAGACTTGGCTCTTTCAAGAACAGAAACCTCCATTTATTTTTCATTGATCTGTCGTTATGCATAGTGTGCAACATGAACTGTTCAAAAGCAGATGTTAGGTATAAGCAAGATCAGCCTTAGTGCCATTAAAAAAACAATCCAAATAGAACACTATAAAGTATCTGATCAACTACATTGCTATTTTAGATTTTCCCCTAAAACCTGCAAAAAATATATTGAAAAAAAACAAACTAAAAACACTAAACCCAAAAGTTATTATTGYCTAAGCCTGGGGGTGGGGGTGAAGAAGGGACGGGGCCGCGAGGAAAGAGAGAGTGCGCCATATCCACAGACCTGAAGTGGATATTGCAGTCTCCGATGTTTACAGTTAAATGAACATCCTATGTTGTTTATGATGTGCAGAATATTTGAGCAACAAGAGAGTTTTTACAAATTCTAGGAGAATCTCTGCTTGCAACTCCCCAGCTAAAGAGTTAAGGGCAACAGATTTTGCCACAGCACAGCACTACAGGAGAAAAAAAAAATCCCATACTGTCATGGATAATTATTTACTAACCACAGTTCTGTTTGCTTATGTTTCTGCACCACCACAGATTATGTCAGCCCTCTTAGAAATGCAGCCAGAGATAGTATACAGTATTTTCTAACTATATATGCCAAGAAAGTAACATTTTTACCTTAAATAAATTCTCTGTCATCTAATGCAGAAACAAACAAACAAAATTGTGAGGATCTATTTCTGATTACAAAACTCCCCAAAGTACTCAAATATTGGGCCTACTTATTTAGCAATAACTTCTGTGAGCTACAGCCTGTAAGTCAATCTGTGTCAAAGGCATTTGAATCAGATCCATCTTTAACTCTGCAAACTAAGAAAAAAAGCAGTCATAACTGAAAAGCTCCATTGCCTTTTTCTTACATGGTTTTAACAGTCCTCTAACTAGGAATATACTATTTATTTACATGCAAGAAATTTAAGTGTACCTAACACTCAAAAAATTGTAAGCAGGCCTAAGAAAAAAAGACATAACATTAAAAAAAAANAAAAAAAAAAAAAAAAAAAAAAAAAAAAAAAACCAAAGGGCACTGCATATGCGGAATACAGCCTTATGCCAGTGAAGTGCCTGAGTTCCAGATAAGTCCCCAAGTGCCCTAAATGCTACTCACAAGGTTCCGGTGGCGGGGGGAGAGGGGGTGGTGGTTCTTCTGTGGCCGCAGCTGCAGCGGCATTTGCTTGTGCAGCTTCATTCGTCATTGATCTGGTGATCCTACCCTTACGACGACCTTGACTATTGGCAGTTTTTCGGCCCCTAGGAGTGGCCTGCTCCCTTTCCTCCGTTTCCTCTGGTGCAACTTCAGTTTTGTCCTTTTCTTTGGTGTTCTCTCTGAGAATAGTTAAAAAAAAAAAAAAAAAAAAAAACAGAGGCATTCCGAGAGCAATTAAAGGTAGATATTCCTGAAAATGGATGTAAAAACTGTGTATCAGATCTTACTTCCTGTTTTGAGTTGAAGAAAAAAGGGTCACTTCATAGTAAAACAAGAGCTCATTTATTCCCCAGAAGTTAGAGTTGCTAGGGAATAACATAGATACACGACACTATCAGCTTCAAAGAAAATACAAACACTGTGACGAAACATCAAAAAATTCCCCATCAATAGCAAGATACAAAAAAAGTCACATTTATTAATAGAGTCCTCCGACTTTTGTACCAGTCTGATTAGCTCAGACAGACAAGGAAGTTGATATGTCAAGAAAAAAAAAAATCTAAGTACTTAATGCACAAGAACTAACCAAAATAGGAACAATCTTTAGTCAAGATTCACTGTCAGGCTAACCCCAATTCCATCTTGATCTTTGCAAAAAAACTGCAGAAAAGTCACTACAATCTAAAGGGAATTAATGCATTTTTAGTATACTTACTTAGATTCCTCCTTCTCATCCTTTTCCTCTTCATCCTTCTTTTCCTCCTCTTTTTTCTCTGCTTTTTCTGCTTTTTCCTCTTCTACTTTTTCTTCTACCTTTTCTTCTTGAGAAGGACGAGCAATTTGTTGCTGAAATGAAATGGTATTTACACATATTTTAACAACTTGATCCTACAAAGCTGCAGCAACTCCTCCTCAGAGCAGCCAAACACTGATGCTACCTTATCCCCCGCCCGTTACAGTCACTGCATAACGGTCAGTATAACAGTAAAACTCCTCTGCCAGCAACTGGAACATCTATCTACACCCTAAAATAACAACAACATGATCTTCCAGGCACATCTTCCAGACTTCAAAAGTCCCTTTTGCCACAAACTACTCAATTTCTATATATTGACCACATATCCTCAGACTCTCTCAATTTGTTTTCACTTATGTTTCTTCTAGTCAGCTGCCCTGTTCAGATACTGTATTTTGTCTTATAAATCCCACGGAGGTACAGGCTTCTTCTGCAGAGACAGCACAGATGTGATACACACGCACATCTCTGCTCACAACTCTGTGCTGCTGTACGCCCCGTGGAATACCTTTATGTTAATTGGAAGTGATCCCTGCAATATGAAGCTTGAAAATGAACAGCGAAGTTTTAAACATGCTTAGAGAAGTCTGATCTACATCATGCGTAGTAATGGTGTTGCTCCTCTCACATTTTATTTTTAACATTGCCCATTTTAAAATAGTGAAACGTGATAGCTCACAACTTGGAAGCAGATGGTCTTGTAGCATGAACACTATGACCCAATCTAAGCCACCTTCTCAAGGCTGTCATTAATAGTAAGAAATAATAAATAAATAAATAAATAAAAACACAAAATTCTCATGATTTAGGTTTCCAGTTAATTTATGGAAGGAAAATTACAGTTTAGAAAGTCTTTTACTGTGGTCTTTATTGAGATTAGTACTTACGTGCTTGTAAAATTGTAATCTAACAAAAAACAGAAGAAGTTACTATTCGCCTTTCTTATGCTATAGAGGACAGCACAAAATACTACTTATATAGTCTATTTTAAATTAATCTCACCCCTTATCTCTCAGAGTAAGCTAGGTGACTACCACATGCAGGAGGATTCATTCCAGTAAGCAGTTAAGTTTGATTTAGACTATTCAGAAGATATGATCTGCTTCAAAGAATTAATGGAAGAAAATTTCTGTTATTTAATATAATCACACAGCATTGTTCTCTTGTTGCTGAACATAGGCTGTTCTCTTATTGCTACTAAAAAAATAATCATTATTAAAGATATCTCCCAAAGATGTGAGAAGAATTTGTGGCATTGTTTTTATTATTCCTTACCACACCAAAAACAAAACTACCGTTGGCATTCCCTGTTTGACTTTGACATTAGAAGTAGTCTAAGAAACTAAATATTGGGTGATGTTGTAAGAAAAGATGACATGTGCTGATACAGAAAAAGTGTCTGTTAAAATCAGATGTGGCTATAGAAAAGATTTCCATAAGTCTTAATGTTGTTATCTTTCTGTGTTTTGCTTCCCAGCACTTTGCAGACTAAGTTTGCAAAATTGCTTTTCCAAGCTGTACTAGTGACAGTAAGGCAAAATAAAATTGGCAATACAGCTGATGCTTTTTAGTCTATACTATGCTTGAATAGTGTGGCAAAGATACTTCTGGCATTTGAATACATGCAATTACTAATTACACAAATAATTAAGTCTCATCCCTGAAAACGCAGTGGTAGAAAGAAATTCACTTAAAATATAGAATCTCCTATATTAAATATTTATTAGACTTAGTGTGGGATACTTCCACCTTGGAACCTGTTTAGTCACTACCTATTACTCAGATTAAAAGCTGTTTAAATGCAGCAGGACTCAACTTTGAGGCTCATAAACCATAAACTCTCCTCAGCATAAAAAGGTGCCTAAATACTGCTTTCTGCCATCTACAATGTTTTATTTGTGCAAGTCCGAGGCATCCGATGCTTTCCAACGTTGCTGTATTCCTACTATGTCTACAGCTTGCCTGCAACATTCTCCCTCTCTACGCTAAAATAACAAGCGGCAGTTGGTTGCGACTAAGTAAATCACATAACCCCCTCCCCAAATTCCCAGAATTCTGACAAGGAGCAAACAGCAAACGAATGAATTCTCCTGACGGGCCCCACAAGCCAGCAAGCCCACGCTAAGCGTCTGGAGTTTAACTCATGATGCCCATTCACCCTCACTAATAACTGTAATAAGGTGGTAAGAGCCACCGCGGAACCCAGCCTTGTGTGCTAGGCACCACAGCAAAAAGGGGGGAAAGGGCCTTATCCTGCACACCGGGTTACGGCAGCCACCTCCGGCTAAAGGAGCACAGGGAGGAGGGAGGGAAGAAAGAACTCTCCACCGCCTCTCTGAAAATACGTAGTTATTTTAAATACATGATTACAGTTTGAATTATGCCTTAAATAAGATTTTTCAAAAAAAAAAACCCAAAACAACATAAAGAATGTAAAAGAGGGAAGGGAAGCAGATACAGCTAAATAGAGGGAACCACCCACACGAGTTCACACTAATGGGGCTTGAAAGAGCTAAGCAACTCCAGTCAGCTCCAGTCAACTCAAGCCACCAATCGAGCGCTGCAGCACCTAGATGCTGTTCACTCAGATTCGGTGTGTGCAGGGTTGAGGTGTTCCTTATTGGGCATTAAACTCCGCAAAACAACTTTAAATGCAAACTCTGTAAAACAATTTTAAATGCAAAATACTGGCAATATTTATGTAAAGCTACTTTTTAAACAAATGCCTAAAGCCCACTTGGCAACTCAAGGAAGGAGAAGGACAGAGGTCTAGAAGATTATTGTTCAAGGACTGCACTAATCCAGGTTTTCTAGTCCACTGAAAATTCCTCAAAATAGTTTTTGTTTTGTTGTTTTTAATGGCAAGGATCCTTCCTGTAAGTGTAGCAGCAGGTGTCACTGTTTCATTAACAAAACTGAGGCTCAAAATAGTCATGAAAAGGACTTGTTTTTGACATTTTAATAATGTAAACCGGAGCGAAAGCCCCAACACTAAATGCTGTCTAATACCTTGCTGCAAAACATTAGCATTTAAGATGCTGGCATTACTTGGCTGTCCCCAAAATTCCTTCAAACAGGATGTCAGAAAGACATGCTGAGGTAAATTATTTCCATCGTGCTACACAGACTAGCTTAAAAAGCAAGGAGATAAAACAAACTGCACTTTGAAAGAGTTTTGAATTTTTTGGAAAGAAAGATTATATGTAAAATAGAGTTTAACTGCAAAATAGTTGCTGAGAATCAATCCTCTGCTCCTTTTGCCTGGCTAACTCAACACTCCAGTCTGTCAACAACAGGATTCTCAATTCCCCAGTGAATTTATTTAACATGCATGTTCAAAATAGGTCAAGGGCAGTTTAAACACAAACCTTAAAACAGTTGAAGCCTCAGTCAGCGACGTACCTGCGCATTCATCTGTTGATTAAAACTTTTACTATCCAGGCAAGGGGACGGGCTTTAATTCAGGATAAGATTCAAAAGGACAAAAGCCACAACAGCACCAACATCACACAGCTCCCTAGCAGAGGCTGCCTGACCCAGCAACGTGTTTATTCCAGGAAATTGTGTCATTCTGCTACTTAAGCCGCCCGCGGAAGAGTTCCCATCTCCCATGCGAGCTGGGGTCGCCCGAGGTGAGCGCTGGTGAGCGCCGCTCCATTGGCCCGCGCGCAGCCCCGCAAATTTCTGTCTAGTCACATCACCAGGCTGCAGCACCTGCCGCCGGGGCTGCCAGCCGGGCCGGGCCGGGCGCGCGCGATGCGGCAAGCGCGCCCCTTGCTGCCGGCTTTCCAGTGAAAAACACTATTGAGAAAGAGCCTACAATCAAAAAAAGGAAAAAAAAAAAAAAAGAAAGAAAAGGAAACAACCCTCCACTCTCAAACACTGTTCAGCTAAATCAATAAACTGGACATTTCAATGACTTATTTAGGGAATTATCAGAAATTATCACAAGAAAGCCAGTGCAAGCCCAGGAATTCCTTTGCTCCATAAACTCCCGATATCCGCTCCCCAAACCAAGGGAAGGACGACCCTGCCAGCTAGCTGCACAGTGCTGTGTGCTCTTGGAGATCTCTGCTATAGGCTGACGGGAGCATTTTGCACTTCAATAACCCTTCAGACTGTCCATTTTCGTGCCCCAGGAGCAGGCACTGCTTGTGTTTTTGTAACGTCCAAGGATCCACTTAGACAGACAAACCTTTTCCAAGAAACTACCAGGAAGACAAAACTATTAGAATATCACTGTTAGAACACCACTTCCAAGTAGCTGAAAATTTAAAGGTAGAGTTTGCTCTTACAAATGCTCTTTTTCCTAATATCATATTAAAAACTTGCTCTCTATTTTAAAAGTCAATTTTTGTTTAAGATATCCTCTTTTTAGTTGCCTCATTACTTTCTAGACCTATTTAAAGACAAAAAGCTACTATAATGCAATAAGCCCTCCGTCACTTAACTTTACATGCCTGTAATCCAGTGCTCAGGTTCTTTAAAGTAAAAGCCTCTACTGGACCTCAAGTCAAGTTGTATGGACTAAAAATTTTTTGAAGGATTTCAACATCATTACCACGATTATTATCTCTTCCACTGCAATACTCTACCTACTGGCCTTATATTTTACAAAAACATATGATTTATTAAGATTTTGTGCTGAAACACCTGCTACTGGTATAAACACACTTTGGGGCAGCATATCAAAAATCTTACACATTTGGTGTTTGCCAAGCAGCAATGAAGTTTCAGGTTGCTACTTAGAGATAGGAAAAATGAGCCGTAAGTAAAACTGGAGTGGAGGAGGGAGAGTGGGGACAAACTACCTTCTGCAGCCATAAGATAAAAGCTCTGCCGAACAAGGCAGTTCAGTGCTCCCGAGTTCCTCAAAACTACTCTGATGCATCTGCTGTTGCACACGTAGCAAATTAATCATTAATAAAAGAAATACAAACAAATACAGTTTTGGTACTGTGTGATTCCTTGTTACCAACTTTACTAATAAATATCCTGTAATTACAATACTACTAAATTTAAGCTTGCAGGAAAGGTAACAGTCCCACATTTTGAATGTGTAGAGCTTTTCCATTGAGCGTGCAGGTAATTTTAACATTCTCCAGATCTGTAAGAGTCTGACATTATATATATATATATATATATATATATACACACACACACACAAACACACACACACACTCACACACACTTGACCACTTGACACAGGGCACACAAGTCTGTCTAGCAGTCATTCATCACACAAAAAAACCCTCAGGGGTCTGCTGTAGTACTTAATATGGATCAACGACTAGCAACTAAGACCTCCAATTCTGTTAAAATTCAAAGAGCAAGTAATTAGAGCCCACTGAACAACTACAGCAGTTCCTAAGAGACAACGTATCATCTGCAGTTATTCACATACAAGTAAGTATTGATGGGAACAGTTAAAGTCAGACAGAGCACCCTTCATTCCCTTTTACAGTTAGATAACTTCACAATACTATACGCCAGCATACAAGGCTGTAATTTGAATCTAACATACGCATTATTCAAGAAAGATTCAAACAACTTATGGATTGAAAAATCTATGCAAATTTTGAGTTCTACCAGTCCCAGTACTCTAAAATGTAATGATCCTGAAAGACATTTACATACACAGTTATGATCTCTGGAATGCTTCAAAACTGAAGTTACATCTATTACAACTTACAAGCACTTACGTCTCCTCACCTCTTTAAACAGCTGCAGTAGAATACCATACGGCAAAGATATTGCTCAACATGAATAACTTACTATGATCACGCCAATCTGATTTTACACTGAAATATGAAAGTAAGCCACTTGCAGCAGCTACATTATCTGTGTTTAATTTTCATGGTGATTGTCTACATATTTTGACAAGCCTCGTTTATTTCCATCTTTTTAGTATTTGTCATGACTTAATTCAGAATCTTTTGCCACTACTGGCTACACAACAATATATTTTTCTATTAGAAGGTCCAACAGGATTTTGGGCAAAATACAGGATACGTTTCAAGTATTTTATCCTACTACAGTAGTTAACAATTTGTCAGAGTAGAAGCTCCAATCATATCCTTTGCCCAATGAGAATGACCTCCTCCCAAGCAATCCATAATCTGTGTGTAGAGAGAAATAAACCTTATGTGATATGATCTGCTCCCTTAGAATATCAGATTGTAATCTATAATGCTTAAGTACAATAGCACTGTAGAACTGCAAAGTGCTGACCATTCTTAGTAAACAGTACCAACTTGTCAACCGAAGTGCAGTAATTTTCTTTTATATAAATAGCACATTCACTGAGACTCTCATAAAACTTACATTATTAGGAAAGAGACTTCATGTGTTCATTTCAGACACATTTTTGAAGCAAGGTGGCAATTTAGCACGAGGAAAAGTATTATGAATGCTGACATGTCAATGCATTTTAAAATATGCATGAATTAGGAGAAAAATTGTTTCTAAAGAGGATTAATGGCATGGCACAGATAGCATCACTGCCTTGTGGCAAAAAGATCGTGCCCTGCAGTATTTCATTATAATAACTACTTTAATAAGTTAGTCCATCACTGACTTTACAAAAGTAGGTTTCCTGCTTTCGTCTAATACTTAGAGTAGGCTCATTATATTTACTGTAATTCACACTGTGTATCTAGACTCTAAATTTAATGTCTACCTAAGTCACCGTTCTGCAGTTTAATCCAGGTTTGTGCAGTTGCAATACCTCAAAGTCTCAACAATTTTTTTTTAAAACTATCATTAGGATATGTCTAATTCTGATTACCCACAGTTTTTCAGATTTTAAGGTTTTTTTACTTGCAATTATTCCATAATTATAGATTTCTAAAACCCTGAATTTGACAGGAACATCCTCATCCCCACCACAGCTTCAGCTCCAACAAAGCATTGGTTATTTCTTCAGTACATTGGATCTACTCCTATTTCTAGCTGTTCAGTTAAGTATATAAAATTCAAAATATCTGCAGACTTGATCTTCACATCTAGTACTCTGCTCACATGCCTTATTTAATATATGACTTTCTTTCCTAATCAATTTACTGACATATCTTTTATTATGTTGCCAGTACTTCCTAAACATCTGTTAGGTGCAAGGGAAAAATCAGAATGGAAAGAGCAAGAAATATATTCAGTTTCTTAAATTTTCTTTGTTTTCTGATTTCCACATTGACCCTGGCAGTCCAAACATATCTACTGCTCATAAAATGCTGTTCCTTTCCTCTTCAAAGCTTCCAAAAACTTTCAAAAGAATTCCTGAATCAGCAGAAATTTTAATTCGCATGCATTAAATTGGTCTTTCTCTTCTTGGTATTAAGTTCCAGTTTGACTTTGAGCCTGACCACCAAATAAAGACCACCATTAATTTCTGCTTTTTGACAAACATTGACATTATGAAGTGGTTATATCTTTTCCATTGCAAGTCACATATTCTGCCTAATTTCTGCTGGCTCCATCATAGGATTAACGACGGATCTGACCTCAATGTCTACGGCAGGGTCCCCAAACAAAATGAACAGTCATATTAAAATTCACCAATGTGCAAAGGAAGAAGATATTCTACAAAATTAAAAATAAACTAACCAAAAATCACTCTTGCTGTCAAGATCCTATTCTTAAATTTTACAATGGCTAAAACGGAGTAAAGAATAAAAGAATTATTCTTCCTTTTCTCTCTCTGCTTCATTCATACACTAGATTTGCTTGCTATATAGGGTATTACAGAAAGTTTTAAATACAAAGCAATAAAATAATGGCATTCAAATGACAAATTTAAAATACCTGGTTTCTTCCTCTACGTTTACCATAATTCCTTCGCACAAGAGCTTTATAATTCTCATTTTTCTTGGTCAAATAATAATACAATACACAGTCAGGAACATTCTGAAGAGAAAAAGCAAGAAAAAAATAGTTTTTACTCCTACAAAAAATGTATTTTTAGTATTTAATCTCATTCAAAATTTCAAACTGCTCATCCCCTAGACTAAAACAAAAAAAACTATATTGGAATTGTTTGCTCAGTAGGGAAGTGAATTCACAAAGTTATAACAATAAAACCATGCATAAAATCATACAGTATTAAACATAAGGTTCTTTCGTTTAAAATATTCCTCAGCTACTTCAGTCTGCATGCTTTAATCTATACTAGACAACCTGAAAGCGTGAAAGCTTCTATTTACCATAATAACCGTTAGTATCCAAGAAGCTCTACTGCAAGTCTGAACAAATCCTAATTGTCAATTACTTCTTAAACTAGCTCTTCAAAATCAGCTCTGATTCAGCCAGCAGTAGGATCCCATTGACTTGAAAGGAACAGGTAAGGTTCCTTAGAGTTAGCACAGTGGCTAGCACAGCCAATCATATCGTTATCTGAACAGTGAGAAGGTTAAAGAAGCTTACCTGCTTCAAAAAGAAAATAAGATCAAAACTAAATAAAATGCTATTTCTTTTACTGCTGTCAGAAGTGCCATTTTACTAAGTCTTGTTAGATACTTGCATGCATCAATTGTGTTACTGATCAAGTATTATTACATCCTGTCAAGGCAGTAACCTTTTTTGGAATTACAATTTTTTTCAAGAAGAAAAAATGTTGCTGGGATAAGTGACTTACATTTGGAAAGTTAGGGATCTCACCCTAGGCTCTACTTATATTAAAAGAGGTCTTACCTTTCGTTCCAGGTAGGAAGCAATTAGACCAAAGTTCTTGGGATGTTGGACAAACCTTTTACAAATCAGAAATTAAAGTTTGACAACATAATTCATGATCAAAGCAGCAAAGCAGTCTTCCAAACAATCTGTTCTATCAGCAAGCCAGTCTTCCAAACAATCTGTTCTATCAGCAAGCCATCAATTTGCACAAATGAAGTTAGACTACAAAGGCTAGTTTTCATATTACTCACATTTAAAACCATCTAAACACTTAAAACTAGCTATTGATTAATATGATGAGAAGATACACCTGCTCTTCTAATTTTAATCTTACCAGAAAACTAAGCACTTTAGAGAATTTYCTATCTAAGGGCTAAATGCACATGCAGTCTACTCAGCTGAAAAATAAATGCAGAAGTCTAAAACTTTTGCAATATTTCTTTCATCCAACTGAGGATTTTATCAAATATTACTGCATAAAAACTTCAGCACTTCTGATTTAACTGTGGTTTACTACAGGCTTAGGTGTTTATCTGTCATTTCCAACATAACAAAAATAAAAGATAAGAAATCTCATTACTTTTCCTTAAAAATCTCTTTCTCATGGTCAGTCCAGACATTCATGAACTGTCTGTCTTTATAAACTTTCATGGGATCCTCCATCAGACCATTCATATTAATAAACTTTACTCGTCTTTGTTCTGCATCAAACATCATGGGAGGAATAACAGAGAGCTGACGCATTTGTTTTTCGTTGTTCTGCAGGCAAAGAATAAAGAGAAAGCAAATAATAAGAAGAGTTGCTACTGATGTTTATAGTTCTTGAATTAAAACAACTCTTCAAAGCACCACCATCACATACACTTACTAATAGCTAAACATTTTTTTCTCCATCACTTAACTCTTTTAGAAGTTGTTGCTATCCCAATGAACATTTACACAATCAACTAAAGGAAACAGTGTCACACAATATGAAAAATTAAAATAGTCCAGAGTTTTAGAAAGGAAGAGTTCGCACATATTCTTAGATCTGTAAAAAAAAAAAAACCCTAGATTGTAGCAACTGTGCAATGAGCATCGACATACCAGAAAAATGTAGGACAGATGTGATCAAGAACTATAACCCTTAAAAGAAGGTACGCTAGACCTGTTTCAAGACAAGGTTCACAGAGAATCTGTCAAAACAGCCCAAAGAACTCTGCCTTAACAAAAAAGCAAATCCTCTAAAAAAGACTTTTCACTGCTAGTAAAAGATAGAGTCAGTTGTTGTGCTTCTGTATCAAGGTATAGACAGTGGCCTCACCTCCTGCTCAGAAAGGCCATCAATGATTTCAGAAATCTCATGCTCACTTCTAGCAATAGTTGCTGAAAGGCCAGCCCCTCTTTGACCAACTCTAAAATTAGAGGAAAAAAAGTAGTAAGGATAAAGTGAATCTTAATTAGTATAACTGACACTGTGAAAGACAGCTTTTTTGTTTTATTTTTTTCAAAGAAAGAAGTTTGGTCAAGTTACCAATACAGCACAGAGACTTATTCCAACAGAAGAAAAATTTTAACTTTTGAACTGATGAAGAGAGAAATATTTCAGAATAATTTTCAGCTTGTGATCTTTAAACTAAAGAACATGATAATATCTTACAGCATGTAGGTTTTAACAAATCGTTTCAGAGATAACTTACTGTTAAGCTGAACCATTTTTATTAAAATAATTTTTAAAATTAAGTCATAAGAATTATTTTAAAAGAATACTAGAAATCTATGGTAATACCTTTGAAATCGTTCTTGCTGTTCTCTCTGCTTCCGGATTTCTGGAAACTGTTTTTCATAGTACTCTCTTGTTTTGCTCTCTTTTGCTTTCCTGCGTGGATTATTCTCTATCCTATCTACTTTTTTCTCCCATGCCTCCATCAGTTGATCATAGCGTTGACATATTTTCTGTTCCTGTTGAATTCCAAAAGTACACCTTGAGCTGAACACAAATATACTATGTGATCAGTACATCTAACAGAAGTAGGCTTTGGGGATGAATATACAGATTTTTCCTGCTGTAATGGTTTTTTATTTTGATGATAACATAAATCCATGTAAGTTTCAACTATTCCACGCTTAGTTCTTTACTTGATATATCAAAATGGTGTTTCATTAACTATTATTACTGTCTTCCAGAAATCTCACACCTGCTGCTACCAGGCTTCATCTATGTTTTTAATTAACAGGATGGGACTAGAATAATTGCAATATGCCTACGATCTAAGTATTCTGGAGCTGTTCCTACCAAAAAAAAAGAAAAAGGAAAAAAAAAAAGAAAAAACAAAGAAAAATTAGGGCCTTACAAAGAAAATATTTCGCTACATTTTCATAGTGACTCTTCAAATTTGACGTTTAGCTTGCTTTTCTTAATAACGAAACGTTCTTTCAGACCTTTTTGATTTTGTATGCCACTCGGTACAATCGCATGCAAGAGAGAGCATGAAGTCAGTTAGCATTGGTATCTAGTATGCATAGATTTCATTTAAAATGCCGTCACATTTCAAAACTGGAGATGTGTCCCGCTTTATTTCAGATACTATAGCTACTATACAAGGAAAGAGTTCAAACAGAGGCCAGGCATGACTTTTACTGGGTCTCCTCCATTCATACTCTTAAGAAAAAATAAAGAATAGTCTTCCTTACAGCATTTTTAGATGGTTTTCAGTCAAACTATTAGCAAGCCAAAGTTATAACCCTGCAGTTTATTTCCCAAGAAATAAGTTAATGGATTTTTAAGTTTTTTTTTTTTTTTTTTTAATCAACTGGATTTACATGATACATTTGGGAATGTACGTCAAGGATACACACAGAAAACCAACAATGAGCTCGCTCGCTCTTTTTTGAATAAATAAATAAATAAAATAAAAAGTGGTAGCATTACTCGTTGCTTTCTTGCATGATTTCTTCTTTTAAAAAACAGTATTAGCTTTTTCCTCATCACTTGGTTTCTGGAAAACAAAATTGAAAAAAATATGAACTGTACAACAAGATTCAAGAACTTCAAAGCTACTGAAAAAGCCCATATGGATTCTAGATGCCAAATGCTTATTATAAAGCACATTTTCAAGAGCAGAAAACAGAGAGAAAATTTCTAGTGGAAAAGTCATTTAACTAATACTGCATTTTATCTAAGCAAGAATACTCTTGGAAGATGGTTGGAAAAAGGAAGAGATAGAAAAAGCTTCCATCTTCAAGCTAGGTGTTCTTCCTCCCTGCCAGAGGGCTAATAAGCCAACATGACTGTAAGCCTTACCAAACTTAAAATAACTTAAAATATTTTTAAAATAACCTAAATACAGGATTTATGACTTGCTGTTAAGTTATGATGAAAAGTTATTGTTTGCCTTCAGAAGATATAGTTCATGTCTTGAAGCACTGTAGTACAGAATAAAAATCTGAAGATTATATGAAATAGAGCATACAGGTCATATTTTGAAATAACAGCAATGAGAAAATAAAATGTTTTAGAATAGTAAATATTTAAGTCTAAACATTTTAAATGGTAAGACATTAAATACTTACGTTTTGATGTTTTCATGGTAGACCTTTGTGTCTGATGGTTGGTTGTAAAGTGGCTACAATTTTGGATTAAAAAATACATTTAGTACTTTCAGTGCATGTAATTCTAAAAGTATCTTTAATAATATTAAAATATTATGCCAACAGTACACAAAATAGTTTTTTTCTTATTTCAAATCTGTTCTCTCTCAAATAGATTCAAATCTATTTTAAAAGTTAGACTAAAACCAATCAGATCACTCAAACCCTAATTATCAGCACATTTAAAAATACACACTAGCATATATTCACGAAAACGAGACTCTACAAACTTAACTGCATTCTTCAGCGATCTGCAGTACTACAGATGACTGTACAGATGAATGCTGCTTTTTTCTTTTTTTTTTTTTAAACAAACAATGCATTTTAAAAACATCTTTTTCAAGTAACTTCAGGGGGATAGAAGAATATCACACACACTTTCACGACTAGCTACACTACCTGATCCCTCTAACACTTGAGATATGCAAACTGCTTCTAGGTTCAGAAACAGACAGGCACAGGAGCTCAAAACTAATGCAAATACTCAGGCATCAAGGGAAAAAAAATGTTTTTACACCCTCAAATAAAAAATTAAGTCACCAAAAAATGTTTCTATACATTACCGTCCAACTACATCTGTTTACTGCAACAGAACTACAGATGTGGAAAGCAACACTGGCAACAGAAAATAAAACAAAGCAAAAACTTACCAATTCAACTTTTGGACCAAGACCTTCAAAAATCTTGTGAGCTTCTTCTGCTTTTTTCTGTAAATAAGATTTGTTTTGCATAAAATCAATTGGAGTTAGTATGTCTAAAGTATATTTGAAATTTTTCACTTAGGCTATCGGCTAAACTCCTGCACGACTATGTCCTTCTTAACCTATTTCTGCAACATTGCCTCTGTGAATCATAAAACCTGTACCTGAACTCGGCAGTTACTACTTTGATCTCCATATATTTGAAGCTGAAAGATAGCATAAGCAGGACCTGACCTTCTCTATGCTTCAAAATGAACATGCACTAAAACATAATACAGTAAAAAAATTAAGACGACAAGTGTCCAACACTATGAAGTACAGCTTTGAAAAATGGAATCGATAGACAAAAATTCTCTGATTCCAAAGTCYGGGAGTGTGAATCGATACATACATACACATACAAAGGACAATGTCAAAGGTCTGCCTTCCTCTATACTACGCAAACCCCAAAGTAATTCTGACCCTAACAGAGGTAGCACTGGATAAGCTGGCTAGCTTTCACAAGTTTGTTTCAAGCCTATATAATCTTCCAAAACCCTTTGTCAGCAGACAAGGCTATCTGAAATGATCCAGTACAATAGCTTGAATTTGTTTCTTCCATAACAATAGCTCTATGTGCTAGACCTAAGGGTATAGATGCCCACAAAGAAAAATACAGGAAAAAAACAACCCACAAAGTAGTTATTTTTAGAAAGCATTCTACTAAATTCTAACTTCTCTACATGTTATTTCAATCTTGAAAACTGAGAAATTTTTTGGAACTCATAGCTGTACAAAATAATTATATATCAAGGGAATATTATAATATTACCCCAGTAGAATGGTTTGTTTGGTCTCAAAACATTTCAGAACTGAACCCCAGTCCTACTACTTCAACAGAACTTTAGCCAACTGTAGTTGAATGTTACAGTAATTATCCTAAACTGCATGGTTTGAAGAGGAAAGCTACAAAGGGGACTGTCCCTCAGTACAGCTGCAAAAAGAAGAATTCAAAACAAATTTCTGAAGCATTAAAAAAAAAAACCCCGGTCCCAAGGCAGTATACAAATGATACACAGGCGAGTGTCCAATTCACCTAATATGATCTCATCAAAAAAAAAAAAAAAAAAAAAAAAAAAAAAAAAAAAAGGACCAAAAATCAACCCAGAGATCTAGGGATGAGAGCCATATATGTGTTTCTCTAGACTGCTTATAAAAGGATCCTATGACCAGAAATAAAATGTCTTGCAAGCATCTTTAAAAAGCAAATGAATATTTAAAGGAGTGGAATGCGGGGTGGGGGAACAGAAATCAGTAAGACAACGTAAGAAGCAAAAATTGCCTCACAAGAGTGAATTAAGACATAATGAATTTTAGCACATGGGGTAAGACTCACAACTACACTCAGTCAACCTAAAAAGAAGGCTTACCCGATTTTCATCGTAAATGATTTGGACAATACTGCGGTGTTTCTGTTCCACTGGAGGAGGGGAGACAGGCCTCTCTGGCTCTGGAGGCTTAGCAGCTTCTTCTTCAAGTTGTTGCTAAGAGACGAGAGAAAGAAAATCAGCCATCCGCACCATGTTACCCTTACCAGTAATTAGTCACCAGAGATAAAATATGCATCTGATCAACAGTTTGTAGTGCCTGTTATTTTTCTTTCTAACTCACAAGGAACGAATGAAATGGTTTTAATACCAACAGGGATGCTAATAAGACTGTTTTTGCACAACTGGTAAATCAAATATTCTGTTTACAAGATTCACCTGCACTGAATCAGACTTTTCTGTTTAATATTTAAAGTAATTGTAGTATTTTATTAATTTATCATTCTATTAATTTATCAATATTTAACTTTCAACAAAAACATTGAGTTTGCAGAATAGTTACACCAAACTTGCCTTCCCACAGAGGCAGTAATCCACACAGCTGTTTACACTATACATATTTAAGTCTTAATAGCTCCTCCTCCTACTACTTATTACTGCTGTCTTATTTTTTAAAGCAAAGCTACAGAAGTACTTCTCACAATCCATAGAGAAATCATTAGAAATCATTCAAAAAATACTTCACATCAGAAATAAATCACTCCACATATACTGAAGTTCCAAGATTACAATACCAAGCAAGCAAAAAATTCTGCATTTATTTCCCTAGCTATTATACTCCTATGATCTGCCTTCATAGGAAAAAAACTGGTTCAGTGATAGCTTCATTTTTGAATTATAAATACACTTCGCTCATGTCAGCAATGAACACACAATAAGGAACACTTGATACAAGGGATCTATCTCGTCATACGATACTACCTGGGATTTGCTATATTGCCATGTAAGAATTCAAAATCTAAGATTTTCGCAGATTGCCACAATAAACACTTATTGAAGGCAACAGCAACTCAAATTTGTTTAGCACACTTCTTATTTCCTACAGAGTTCCCACCAAGGAATCTTGAAGCTAGCACCACTTTTATGCAGATCTTTGAAAGTCAGACCAGAAATAGGGGGCCAGGACACTGTTTTTGTATCATAGCCAATGAATAACAGATGCCTAGATGGAAGGGTGGGTTTAGATAGCCGCAACAGCTATTGGGAAGGCAAGAACTACTGTCAACCTTGGCTTACAGTGGCTGAGTGCAGTTAGTTCTTGGATGCAAAGCACAGCCAGGACAGTACTTTAAAAAGAGTGTATTTCCCCTTTCAGTTCTCTCTGCTTACTAATACCCCTTCTACTACACGTTCCCCAAAGAAGACATTAGCTCAGGATGTTACGATCTGTTGCCCTTGTGAAAGTAGATGATYCAGGGCCTTTTGTACAAACTCCGGTTTGGGAGATGCAAGGGATTCTCCCCTTGTACTACCTGTGAAAGAGGAAAGACGATAGCCTCCTCTCCCTCAGTAACCATCTTCCATGTTGAAACTACAGTCATCACATTACCCTTGTTCTACTAGTAGTCACCTGACAAAAGTTTAAAATGTGACACAATCTACCTCTGCTGTTTCTAGGTCTCTCTCTCATATTTTCAGAAATATTTAAAACTAGATTATATCCAATCTATTTAAATACTTCAGCAAAATCGTATACTTAACTTTGTAACATGGTCCGTTAGTTTGTTACAAAAAGATTCACCACCACAACCACCAATGAAGCTTTTCCACACCTTTTTCCCTAGCAGGTAACAACATCAGTGTCTGCTAAGCTTACTTGCTTTTTCTTCAGTTTAAGGATTTGCTGTTCAACTTTTGCAATTTCACGATCTACACGGTCCATGCTCTGTATCAATTCTTCTTTTGACAGCTTTGAAGGTGAAGCATTCTGGTCCTCCCCACAAGGTTGACCAGAAATTGGAGAAGATGGTCCCTCATGCTTTCCTCCAAAAGCTGGGTCCTTTCATGAAAGAAAAAATTGAGTGAAATAAGTCATATTGATAATACAGGAAAGAATGTTCAGTAATCAAACCAGTATGCATTCACACATGGAATTAATAAGAATTTCCAGCTATCTTTAATTTAGGTAGCTCTTTAACAGAGATAAACTTTAAGATTTTGTGTTTTGTATACTCAACATATTGTAGAATTAAGTGATAATCCATTTATAATATTCTAAGTTCAAAGCTAAGCTCCAGATTCACAAATAACTAGCAGCACAACTCAGTATTTGCCTTGAAATTAAAATAAATCAAAATGTCTCCCTTTTAAAAAGGCATCTTCATAACTGCAAATAGTAACTTTTATTTTTAAAGGAAGGGTTACTTTAGAGCTAGTCCTCAATCCTCTGCACATATATTGATGATGGTATTCTTGAACATAACCATTACTAGCTTGACAACATTTATTTGGAGTTTTGTGCATAATAACCAGGTGGTAATAACTGTTCAGTTCTCTCAGGATGACAACAGGTTTCCTGCATAAACTCAGAGAGGACAGGCCACTACTCATTTGGCTTTGTTTTTAATCATACTTTGTCGCCTGTTTCAACATGTTTCACGTTCTAATATTAGCATTGCTGTAACTTGTCTTTGCTTATGTCCTTATAGCACTATGCTACATGACTCCCTAGCTGGCAAACACTAGCTTGGTATATACATCACTCATTCAAGTCAGCCTCAGTAAAAGAAGATGAGTCTGAATCCTGCTTCTCCTCCARTAACAACACTGGGCTATATTTCTAAATTGCAACAGTCGATTTCTATATGCAGTGCCTGGATAAAAATTCAGTTACATGCAAACAAGTTAACACTGCATGCATTTGTGTGGTATCTCCAGCCCTCTTTGATCTTATCTTTGCTACCCAGCAGAGCAAGTTACTAAGAAATCACATGCTGACATGATTTTGCTGTATTTCACAGATAGATTATCCAACTGATAAAAAGAATGGTAAGTACAAAGCAAGTATTCTACTTTAAGTCTGGTGCCTGTTAAGTTTTTTGAAGCCATACTGCGATTTTTTTAAGCAATCTGAGTCTGAAAAWTTTAATATATACCTTCAACAGTCATGCTTCCTCTTGCCCCAGAAGGAGAGGGTATATGTGTAAGAAGATTTCACACATTCATTTAAAAGACATCTTTCTGCTCTACATAAATTGCACTAATAAAAATTCAACATCTACAACAGAGATTATCGACACCAAACTACACTTCCCAAGATTTACCCCAAATAAGACAGTAACAGATGTAATTAATGTGTATGTAAACATATTCATTTCAGATACTTAAACAGGGAAGGAGAAGGGAGTATCTTGATCATTCAGTATAGTTATTCACTAAAGAAAAAATTTAACTCACAGGCATTTCTCAGAAGTTTTGAAATGAAAAATAGAAGTATTTCATGCATTTTACCATGATCATTTTGCAGTTGAATTTTAAACAACTTAAGAGTGTAGCAACCAACAACTCAGAACTCCAGCTCCTAGTTCAGTCTTCTCTAGCTAGCACAGAACAGGACTTCCACTTTACTATGGTTAAGGGGTCAGACTTCCCTCTCTCTCTCTCTCTCTCTCTCTCTCTCTCTCTCTTACTTTTTTGTAAAAAACAAAAACAACAAAAAACTTCACACACTAATTCATGACCACAGTTTGTGAAAATCTGCAGAATTTATTTCTGGGGTTAAAGAACAAACCCAAACAAAATTAAAAAGTCATCTAAACTGAAGAAAACCGATCAGTTGACTACAGCATATGAAGCTCTACCTTAAGGATTGCAACAGAAAGTGTCTTTACCTTCTTAATATCTGCAGACCTCAACCCTTCCTGCAGAGGATGTACTAAAGGCAAGACAGTAGCTGCACTGACACGCTGAAAATGGGAATCAGAAACTTGCTCAAGACGTGGTCGCTTAGATTCCAGTGAATCATGATCTGTCTGAGATGGACCCGGATGGAATTGCTGTTCATATCCAGTTCTCCTTTCCTGAGGCCTAATACACAAAAGAGAAATTATTAAAATATGCACATTAAATACATGAAAACTATTTTGTGATCCTCTACCCTTTCCAATTCTTCAGGAAAAAAAATTGAAAAATCATCTTCTGATCTTCAAAAATACAGAGAAAATACATTGAAAAGTAAAAAGTTAACTAAAAGACACTGTTAAATGAATGCCTATCATTCCAAAGCCTTAAAAAAAAAAGTATTATTGTTGCTTTGATTCAACCCCCCCTYCCCCCCAAAAAAAACACAAGATAAATACAGTATTACGTTCCACAGAACACAGAAGATAACACCTCACTTATTTCATGCTTGCAATCAAATAAATTTTAAATCACACAGAACACTTGGAATGAGTCATGAGTCTATTTGGAACTTGATCTACACTCAAATGCCACTATATGACATAAACTGTCAATGATCCCATCTATGGGTCATTTGAAAACTCTTCCTTCTCAGAAAAAAGCAAACCAGCAGCCTTACTAGCTTCTTTACAGTGTAATGCACAGGATGCCCATAAAATAACCTCATCTGCTTCAACACCTTCTTATGACACATCACTGAAGAGATGACAGTAGTTTCCTGTATTTTGTCAGGACTAGTGAATGGGCTTTTAAAATCTTACACAGGGGGAGGGGAATTCACTTCTCTTACAAAGTAGGGTTTTGAGACCATGCAATGCTACTCTGTTTCTCAGCACTGAAACAGAACATTACTAGCGTTCTAGTAATGAAACATGAACTCAATATGCAAGCCCCAGATTTCATTACCATGAAGTTACTGCTGGGAATGTTCTAATGAGCTTTTAAGCTAGACCAGTATTTACTTAACGTTCATCACAGGTGTATGTTCAGAACCAGATACCTCAGACATACGGTCAAAATAAACTGCTACCACTACTACAGCAGATGAAGCTACTTTGAGCAGATTTACTACTATTTACTACAAGTGTATCACAACACAGTAACACACCAATACAACAAAGAATAAAGGAACACAATTTTAATAACCTCAACCCTAAATACAGGCAATATTCCTACTAATTCACTATAATCCAATTAATCTTATTCTGATCTGTATTAGGTTTTTCATTTCTAAATCTCATATTCAATGTATATCCAATATTCTTTGGATATACAGTCAAGTGAATCTTTAATAAGGGTTAAACGTTTCTTGAACCTATCAGCCTTACAGTAACAGTGTACATTTGAATATTCATCAATATCCACTGTAAAGTAACCTATTTTACTGAGAAGTAAGACATTACCAATCTGATACTAAATTACAACACCACATGACTAGCTGTAGTTGCCCACTGTACTTATCCTCAATTAACCTACTGAACACAGACCCGTTGCACCTATTTACACAAGGACAGGAACGGTTTAACAGACTGACAAAGTAGTATTTATAATAAATGATACAAAGCTGTCAAATGTCTTGCCACAAGGCCAAATAGTATGATCAAGTCCTTTGTGCCTAGAAGTCACATTTTATGCCACATTTAAGTGCTTCACAGTCATTACAACTGAGATATCCAATTACCTCTGCTGCTTCTTACCTTCCTAGCCACAAAAATACCATCTGTTGAATACATAAGTCTAAGAATTTTTTCCCCAGTGTAATCTAGGAAATATGACAGATAATATTCGCTCTGTAATATTTCTTGCACTTGTTGCTTCTACTCAGCAAGACCGAATTATCCCAAGATACAAACATAACACTTTTAGCCCAAATAATATTAATAGTTTGCAAGATGCACTTGTATTCTTAGAAGCTTGCTGACACAGGTGTTAAAGAGAGGTGTGGGAAAAGTGTAGTAGTCTCATCTCCTTTCTATGAAACAAACATATTAGTTAAGCCAGAGACTGAGGAATTATGCAACAGATTTAAAAACAGGCAGCTCTACAATACACTCAAACACAGGAGACCTATACTGTTAAACAACAAAGCAATATTTATTAATAAAAGTCAAGTATTTAGCCAAAAACTGTGTAACTCAAAAACCTTTCTGCTTACAAGTTAATTTTAAACTTGTAGAAAGCATAGACTCATACAAGATTCCTCTTAACATATGCCAAAAATAGCATCCTCACCTGTCAGAGCCTGGGTGAAATTCAGAAAGCAAGGAAGGCCGTCGACGAAGCTGCTGTTGCTGTTGCTGCTGCTGCTGTAAGAGCTGAGTTGCCTGACTGACTTCCAGGTGAGACGAACGATAATCAGGAACTGCAAACTCCTAAATGAAACACAGTTCTGATGGCAACAAGAACTAAGCTGCAGAAGACAGGATCAAACATGTTTAGTCACATGGAATCATCATTTCTCAATATATTAAAAAGATCTGGATGAAATCACCAAAGGCTTGCTCCTGCCCAAAACACAAAGTTTATAAATGACAATTCTACGTTGCAAATGAATTTCGAAGAGAGTAAATATTTATTCTAAGAATTCCACCTATCATATTAGCAATTCCTTACAAATTTCAAAGGTCGCATCATTTGATATCTGAAATAATATCCTTTAAAATTATTTTGCACAGCCAAGTCCAAAGCAGCAGAATAGGAACATGCTTTTGTAACCCTCAAGGCAATTTCCTTCATTAATATCTCAAGATGTTTTTATATCACATGCTATAATTAGTACTAAAGGAAAGCTGGACAAGATGCGTCTCCTGATTGATGTAATTTACAGAGTGAGGTATAAAACAACTTATTTGTATACACAGGTCTCATCACTGCCTTTAAAACTGATACGCAGCTGACATTAATTGATGACAAGCTCTGCAAGACATGCAATAGATCATTACCCAGAAGATTTAGTTTTCACAACCTATCTAAATACACAGAGCAAGCCAAAAATTCCAATTCTTAAATTTCCTTTCGCAACTACACAAGTAGAACAAAACAAATCCAAAGTATCTGTAGAAGTAGCAGAATTTCATTAAAACGGGGAAACCTGAGCTGTTCTAAAGCCAATAGCCACTCCTCCACAGCCTACCACACCACACGGCGTACGATGGCAGAATAAACGCTCGGCAGAAGTGACCAGGCATAAGATTCTTAGAAATCCACTCTCCTAATCCCAGCTAGCAGAACACTGGCAGCTGGAAGCACTTGTAAAGCTGCTTCTGAGAAATTTTCAGGGTGAGATGCAGGTTTTTACATTTCAGATTCACATTCTCTACCRTGCACACAGATTTTATCAAGTACTATGTTAGTATATCCAGAATCTAGTGAATACTGCTTGCATAAAAGTAGGAAGGATGACTAAGAGTCTACCTTTTACCCTTCGGGAAAGCTCCTGAGCCTAACAGGAGATTAATTCCCCATCCAAACCCAGTGCCGACAAACATCCCAACAGTCTGGTCTCTCAAAGGATTTGAACCATTACATCCAGAACACTGTTTTCATATGAAATGTACACTAACTGTGAACAGGTTATTTGCATATTCTTGGAAAATTGTTATCTATGCATGTGGATCCAGCCACATCTACATTGCCCAGATTTAGTGCAATGACTAGACATTAATAAATTAAAGCAAAACTAAAAGAATTATGAACCAATGAATTAATTCAAGCTAGGAGAAATTGATGCTAAAACCAGGAAGCTTATATTAGTTCCCCACTTAAAAAAAAAMTCACAGTATTACAAAACTCAGTTTTCTATCAAAAACCAAGTCAAAGAGCAGACAAATTTCAACTTGAAAAGGGGAATCTAATGCTTCAGCAAAAAAATTAAAAACAGAAAGGCCTAAACCCCCAACTATTTACCTAAATAACACCAGCAGAAGTTCTGCTCAACACRCACATTTCCTTTGTCATTTTGTACTTCTTAGCACTTATTTACATTTGAGTTGTCAACATTAAAAAGTAAAAGCAGAGGAAGAATCAAAAAGACTCAACCTACCCAGAAGATAAGAGTATCAATACACCCTCCCCAAGACGGGTCAATTTCTAAAGAAACATTTTGCCAGTTTCAGTAGATCTCCATGTGTTAAATAATGGGAAAAACTGCAAAGCTGATAAGCTATATTGTTTACTTAGGGTACCTTCACAACTTCATAAAATGTTTTTTAAATAATAGTCTACCAAAAAAAAAAGGGGGGGGGGGAATTTAGAAAGTCAAAAATCACAGTCAGTGATAGTCAGTGATTTTAGTAATTTTAAGCTACAGCACTGCAGGAAAGGATATTTCAACAGGTAATTATATCTTTTCAATTCAATACTTCAGAAGGAACCAGGGAGCACTGCATTGCTACAGATGATACTTTCCAGAAGCAGTCAGATCCTCAACATTCAAAGACAAAACACTTCTGAATAAGCAGGCACATCAACCTTATTGCAAGAGCCACACTCCAAGGGTATAAAGAACATTGTTACAAATATTTCTCCAGCCAGTTTTATGCATATTGCTCTGCAGCTGCAGTGTTTTCAAATGCACACAACTTCCATTAAATTGTTAAAAACTCCCATCCAGCACAGAAAATATTCTCACTAAATCTGTAACCTTCAGCATTTCTTACCTGCTGGTGTCGGGTGCTAGGGAAGGTGTACTGCACAGAGTGAGTAGGGTAGCGACTCTGTTCCGTGCTGAATGCTCCTTGGTTAGGAGGGTAGCCCGAACTTGACATTATCAGAGAAGAAGTCTTCACAAAGCTGTGAGATCAAGACCAGCAAGCAATCATGTTTCTAGGAAACCGCCTAAAGGAAAAAAGATCACTGATAAGCACTGAAGTACCAGATGTACTCACAATACATTACAGCCATAGCCACCTAAGCAAAACAACCATTACCAGTAAAAGCTTTTTCCTGATGTATTTATTTAATAGGTTACTCTACTCTGAAATATGTTAACAGGTCTTAAATGGGCTCAAAAAAAGACATGTCAGCATTGTCTACACAAAGATTTGAGGATTATATTGTCAGAATACATCATTTTGCCAGTCACCAGTTGAATTAGGAGGATTTTAAAAGAAAAGTAGGTCACTTAAATAGATGTTAAAGAGGTTATAACAATCTATAGGTGGACATGCAATTTACTGTAAATTTCTTTAGCACAACATGAAAAAACAAAGTTCACTTTCGTTTCTTCTATGGCATTTTTGGATTCTGCGAATTATTTTGTACTTTCATACTCAGGCAGTCTTACAGTTGCTTGACTCAATATCCACCTACAGCTCATTAAACCACGATGCATTAGTCAGGCCCGAAAACATTACCACCATCTAAGAGAAGCCTGACAAGTAGTAGTTCTTAGTAGAAAAGGCAGTCACAGGCAAAAGACACTTTCAATTGACAGCACAGTTTGTCTCATATAGGATGCCAGCAACCAAATACAAACCAAAGCCTTAAAACAGTTCTGCTTAGTTGACGTTCAATCCTATTTTGGCCTATTGTGAATACAGCTGAAGATTAACRGTGAGCACTGAAATGGACGTTGATCCAGGAGAAGTTTTTAAATACTGAAAAGATTCGGACAACTTTACTAACAAAGTCCAAGCACCTAAGAAGCTGTGTATAGTTTCAGCTGCCAACACTGTCTGCGGAAGATCAAAAGACACTGACTAAACATTGTGCCCACTAGTGCTTTCAGCACTTTGTTATACAGATGAATTATGGCTCTAATAAAAAGTGCAAGATTTTTTTCTTTAAAATTACATGATATTTATCTCTGATAGCTCAGAAGATGCAATTCTTGGAGCTTATGTTTTAAAGACAAAATTTTATCAGACCTACAGCAAATTCCCAACCTCTGGTCCACAGCGTAGCAGGTATCTCAGACCTCTGAATAAAGTAACTGCTGATCCATGACTAGTTGGCTTCATTTCCAAGAGCATTAATCTGTAGCCTTTCACAAACATCACATGTCAAGTTTTACTTCTGAGCTGCATTTTCCATTAACAGTCAGTAGACAAAAAAGTTCAGAAAAGAATCAGATAAACTAAGATCTATTTTTATAACTCGCTCTATCTGATGTATTTTATCACTACTCTTCTAATTGTTTTCTTTTCCCATCTCTTTGTGAAGCAAGAAGCTTTATAGTTTAGACTACCAGAATTAGAACAAGGAGACAAATTTTGGTTTATCTATGAAATGCAATTTTCACATACCAAAAACTACATCTTTTTCAAAGCAATACTACTGATCTCCAGCTACGTCTTTTATAGTACCTGTATATCAACTATAGCACCTGTAATTCATATCCAAGTGACACACGTTCCAACATAAAAAATTCTTCACAATTAACATTTACTACATTACATCCTTCATTCATACTACATTCATTAGAATRCATCTTTACAAACTATGTGTCTAATAGGCCTGAGTCACAGGTACTTCATTTAATCAAGTAACAGTGCCAGAAACCAMGCAGAGTTTTAGCTAACATACACTGTGCTAGTTGCAAGCCATTGTACCCAAACACTCAAATGTATTCCTGGTCCAAGCCGCAGCAAACAGAAGCCTTTTGTTTTTTTTTTTTTGTTTTGTTTTGTTTTTTTTTTCACTCTCTCTCAACTTTAATGCAAGTCTATGTAAAACTATGGCATACAGCTAACTGTCAGCTCAATCAAATGTTTACTAACATATTAACCACTCCCATCAYAGGCTGATGAACATTTTACTATTAAATGAACAACCTGTTGCATGATAGGACAGTCAAACAATTTTAATYTACAGAAGTACAAATCTTAGTTTCATGAATTGCTGCCCTAACTTCTGCCATCTCAGCAGCTTTGTATGTTTATGTATGTTAAGGATGTGGGAGACAATTAACTGGATTTTATATAATATTTACATTTGATATGCCTGAAAACTTCACTCAGGAAAAGAAAACATACTGGATCAGATCAAAGCTCCTTTGTTCCTTTAGCTGAATATGCTCTGACTGACAACAGCAAGTAGYAGGCATGTAGCAAAAAGAAGGCAAGTAAGTATAAGTACTTCCCAGACACACTCACCAATCTTCTAGCAACTTGTGGCTCAGGGACTCCTTGAGGCAGAGGAGGAAGCCATTCTGTTTAAACAGCTCTTAATGGATTTTTCTTCCATTCATTTGTTCAGATGTTTTCTGAACCAATAAAAGTTTTCAGCATTCACAACTTCTTGTTGCAACAACTTCTACAGATGATTTCTCATGCAGAGTATGACTAATCTGCTTTTGTTCACTCTGAACCTGCTACATTCATTTGATGTACTTTGTTTTTGGATTGGAATAGACCAAACATCTATTTCCTATTCATTTTGCCATTCCAAACGTGATTCTGTAGACCTCTATCATACCCCTGTGGTCATATCTTTTCCATGCTGAAGAATCCTAGTCAATTCAGCTGTTCCTTCTTCTCAACCATTCCAAACCCCCTCTAGTTCTGTGTCACCCATTCTGAGGCAAAGGGAGTCAGAAACATAAACAGTATTGTGGGAAAGTATCAATAAATACTCACCCTGTTCTTATCTTCTTCCCCAGACATACGTGGGCCACAGTCAGGCAGATCTGAGGAAATGAAAATGAAGCACAAAGGGTCAGGGGAGCAGGCACTTAAAAATAACATAAGTGCAGACAAACCACTGCATGATTCAAGGTCCTTTCTAGTTCCTGTTAAGTTACATCTTCTCCTTGTTTTCTCAACGTTCAGTCAAACCAGCAAGTTGATCATTAACCTGGGTGCTGGAAGTTGAATCCACATACACTTTGTATGATGCTACAAAGGCTATTTTTCCATTCTCAAGAGCTTCRGTGTACAGATTGTCAGGTTTGTGTCAGGATTGCTAGTCAACAGCTTTGGAATCTTCATTGTAAGAACCTTTCACATCCATCTACAGCCAGTACATCATATGTTTCCCCACTGGGAATGACCCCAGACACCAGTGATGGACGCACCCGAGAGTCCACCGCATATCTGAAGAATAAATTCTATCCAGGGACAGGAAAGATAGAGGAATCCAATCAGGTCATTTGAAATATCACCTAAACTCTTTTATAGTCTCCAGTCCTAATACTTCTATACCTGTACCTTTGCCRTAAGTATTTTAAGAAGCTCACAACTACGTAAAACACAATCTAAGTCCTTACAGTTTGATTAGAAAACACCCTTATGCCCTATGTGCCCTGATATTTTGTTTCTAGATACTTCATGACAGTTTTGGCAACCCCAGGATTGTATCACTGTGGAACAYAGATACGTTAACATATGTAAACGATATAATTCACAAACTAACTRTAGACTCTTAAGTCTCTACAACTATGTTCCAGATTAGCAAAATTCAAGCACAGTAACAATAGTAATGAGCATTAAAGTAAGTTTACTGGAAAGAATATTATTTTAGATTAACAGTATCCTTTTTCAAAGCAGGTAAACAACAAAGAAAGTGATCAGCAACAGAGAATATAGGTGCACAGGTGTGCACCGCATCTTTGTGTATCACTGCTCAAACAACACTAACGAGAAGTTCTGATTCTCTCCCCCTCTCCCTCTCTCCACATTCAGTTATAGAAGACTGGTGTGTGTGTGTGTGTGTGTGTGTGCATGTGTGTATGTGCACGTGTGTGTACTCACAGACGTGAGCATCCTCCATCCATTCACCAGTGCTGACTCAAACCCTGCAACTCAAGTCTAGAAGTTTTTCACAATACATAAAAAAGTGATTCAGTCTTTCAGGTTTTCCTACAGAGAACTACAAGTATTACCATGTTTGTAGCACCATAATCAAAAAAGTGAAACAAAGAAAAGATGCCAAAAGCAAAGAACAATAGAAACAGCATTAGAGCTTATAATCACAGTCCATAAGAAAAGTAGAAAGCAAGGAGAGTAAAAGAGAAAGATGAAGAGTTATCAGTGGTGGTGGTGTMGGTTTTTTTTTCAAGAGGGAATTGATAAGAGAATAGGAAGAGATAAGAGCAGCAACAGTAGAGGAAAATAAGTTGTTACATATTTACAATAAGGAGGCTGAGGGAAAAAAAGGAGAGATGGATACTAAAGGATGAGAAGGATTCTAAACTAGACCTTATTTCTTTCAGGACAGAAAATGACACTGTAGTAATATGACAATGAAGTACAACATTCCCTTCCTCTAAGAGTCTCATTCTTGTTACAGACATTTGTATGTGCCTGTACAACCTCCTAATTTAACCTTTCTATATGCCCTGCAGATCCCATCTGATCTCCCAATCTCTCTTAGTATGAGCATGCCTACATTTTCTGTTACATTATGACGGGGGAAAAAAAAGTTTTTGACAATATTAGTCTACAGAATTACCATCAATATTCTGTTTATCTCTTACTGTATTATTACCTTAACTTTGCAACTGCGGATGCACGTACTTGACTTCAGCTCTTATTTCTCTGCTGACAATCTATATTTTTTTCTCCAGACCTATGACCTTTCACCTAAAAGCATCTGCCTCTCTCTCTTCAGCATCTGCTTACATGTATCTAACAAATAAAAATTATTCTTCATCTGCCTATTTCTTGGTCAGTGAAGGCAACATCATCTTCCTGCTGGAACTTTTCTAGCGTTCATTATATCCAGATTCTGTTTAAATATCGCAGTTTTTCTGCTTAACACTGTAACTGTATGTATAGACTGTAAACAGTCACATCCAGGCTTTCCTCACTTTAATTACTGCTGTACCCTGCCATGACAAACTTCATCTTGCTCTGCTCAAATCCAATCAGAATCATCCTTTAAAGCTCATCATTATCAACTATCTCTCCCTCTCTGACTCCTTCCACCGGTTGCCTCATCTCTACCAGACCAAACAGAAGCTGTTCATCTTCTCTTTCTGCATCCCAGGCAGCTTATGATATATAGTAACAAGAAATCAGCTTGCTGATCAAACTGATCACCTCTGATCAGCCAATGATGGCAAGATCATATTTTTCAGACAAGTATTTTCATACATTTTTTCATGATGTCCTGCAAATTTCTGAGGCTTCTCATATAAACATTTGCAAGAACTGTTACARTCTTGGAATGCTGCCCTAGATGTCTCAGAAAGGCAAATGTTAGATCATGAATGCACTCATACAGCTGCCAAGCAGGCTGGCCAACTGTCTGTCTCTTTGTATACCGACAATCAGAAGGGGCAGAAAGAAGTATTTCTTGTTTTGCACTTCAGGAAGCAATCCAGTCTTCTGCTACAGTGTTCCAGTTCATGACTGACATTCCTAGACTCTATGGTAAAACAGGTAAGGGATAAGGAAAGCCAATATTGTCAAATGGATAATGTAAGAAGAAAATACTACAGGGAAAGTAGGAATAAAGAGTCAAAAAATAAGTAGTTAAGTTTAAAGATACCTAGCTGAAAAAAAAACAATTACAGCAGTAACAGTTTCAGGAACTATGAAGATATGTTCAGTCCTGTATTACTTGAGTTCCTTGGGCAAGGAAGTGATTCAACAGTATTTACTTCTAAAGGTATGATAATATTTTCCCCTTTGGCCAGCTCAAGCTACTGCACAGATCTGATTCAAGCTTTCCCCTAAAAAAATACTCATTTGCACTTAAAATTTTTCACACGTGGAGAATTTTGCATAAGTTACAAGTAACTTAGAACCAGGTATTATAATAACAACAGTTACAGCACTTTCAGATTTGATTTTATGAAGCAATACTAATTTGAACAGTGTCTCTTGATCCTCAGATCTCAAAATGCTTCAGAAAGCAGCAGAAGTATGCATTTTCCTAAGCATACACATGGGAAAACGACTCACAAATGTTAAGAAATCTATCAAAGACTACCCAGGAAATAGTCAATGACTGAATGAAAAATAAGACTTAAGTCCTCAAGGCCTCAACTTGTGGATCTGAACCAGTTTAAGCAGGCAAAGCTAGCACTGCCAAAGAGAAAAGCAAGTCTTCATTTAGGAAACTACTGCGGGTTAAAAATCATGACAATTCTTAGGAAGTCAGTTCCCCAAATCTGTTCAGTGCACGGCCACATATGTTTATGCCAATACAAGTGAAGGGGCCAAAGGCCAGCAGAGGGGCAAAAATTGTATGTTTACTGTTTGAGGAGCTACTGTGCTGTCTACTAGAATATTGTATCTCCTACTCTTACATTCATCTTCCTGAATAACAACCAGTCTCATGGGTAGCTGCAGTTTTTCTTCACATATATGAAACAAGCTAATACTTTTGCATTTAAAGTAATTTTCATGYCATCTTGAAGTACTTAACCAACATTCGCTAATTAAATTTCACATCCTTTGGGGAATCTTCCTCATCTTGTTTTTGAGCAAACTAAGTGTGATCTGAAGAGTGCAACAAACTGGATTACAGTCAGAGATAGCTTGAATCAGTTTAGGTGGTTGTTTCGCTTTTAAATCAGCAGCCTTAGTAAACTGGGTTCTGACATCACTAACCTACAGTAGAACAAGGAAGGCTCATCCTTACACAGGCAGATCTCTACAAGGATAATGATAAAAGGGTGAAATAAAAGGTTTACATGCTTATGCATACAAATACATATGTAACTATCAAAAACTGCAAAAACAGACTAAGAAATACAGTAACAAGATAAATACTACTTGTAATATAAGACTTCAATGCCCAGAACATTAACAGCATTGTTACAAGGTAGGACTGGCTTATCAGCCTCCAAGTCTTAACATTATTGGGGGAAAAAGAAAAAAAAAAGTACTAGACATACTTCAAGAACAGTTATTACTCCTTCAATCACTGTGCTAATGCCAAATAATCAGGCTAGTCATATAATACTTATTCAGAAAAACAATGAAAAATTTACTAACAACAACAACAAAAAAAGGATTGGGAGGTCAAACTGATCTGTATTAGCTACTTGAGTTTGATACTAGAAGCTCCTGCAAAGTATTATGGAATATGACGGTAACTGAGAAAATTAACTACAAAAACATCAGATAGGACAACATGGAAAGGAAAGATACAGGGTTTTAACTTAAGGATCTGCCACAAAGCTGAYACCTGAGAAGACTTAAAAAATTAACTTCATGCTTTAAAACAAAATTGAGGGAAGCGTATTTCAGCTACAATGTCCGAGCTTCTAAGTGCACCTGTAAGTATGAAAATCTGTTTTGCATAGTCACAAGAGATGAAAGATACTTTGCATGTTACAAGCAAAAATTAAGAACAATTTAAGTAACAGCTATTTAAAGAAGTTCCGGAATACTGGGTTTCTCATTTTTTTGCAGAACAAACAAATATAATCCTCAAAGTTAGGAAATCTTCTGCTTTTTAAAAAAATCTTTGTACATTCATTTTTATATCCAGAGTACTCTGAGGTTACTAGTCAAGGCATACTAACACTTGCTATGAGAAGAGACAAATGAATCATAAACGCACAAGTTTTCTTTAAAAAGTTGAACTAACTGTTGGATTTTCCATGGCACTTCCACATATGCATATGCCTTTTCTTTATCTAGGAAAAATATTCAAAATGTATCCCTTGATAACTTTTATCTTCTATAGTTTCACTCCCTTTTCTTGTAAGACTGTTGATGTAAAAATTGCTATTCCTATCCCCTCTAGGAATCCAGATTAAAAAAAAAAAAAAACTAAAAAACCCCCCACTATACGGCTGTGTTTTACTAGCAATATTAACTAACATTCTTGCCATTAATTATTGCCATATGAATCAGGGCCATAGCTACACCAATGGGGGTATTTTAAGAAAATCCAAAACATCTGAATTCGACTCCTCTCAGACCCTGAAATTTCCACTAGCACACAATATTGCCTTATTTCTAAATGTCCAAAGCATTAACTCACAATTATGCTATAGTGTCTGATTCATATTCTACGTGACAAGAAAGCATAGTATAGTTTAATTTAGCCAATTACAGAAGTGACAGAAGTCAAGGACCATTACAGCAGTCAATTCAAGAAGTCACATTTACTCGATGCTAGCACGATTTTTCCATCTGCATCAAGATAAAAGAAAAAGAAGAAAAAAGAAAAGRATTTTACACCATTAAGAGACCACCAGCTCCTTAAAATGTGTAAGTAATAGCTTTTGGAATATTAAATAAGTATTGAAAGGGTACTTCAAACAGTTTTGTTGCCATTCCAGAAGACAAAAATTGGTTGAAAATTACATAACATGCAACCAAAGTTTGCTACCAGATCTCATGACCACACTGATTATACTTTATGATACTTTATGGTTTATAAAACTTATGGTCTACTAAAATCGCATAGATCACACAGAGCTGATAAGGACACTCTTCTCCAGTAAAATTCTATTTTAATCTCACTTCTGTAATTATGTTCCTAAAGAAAAGTTGCTAATAAGAGATAACAAGACCCAGCCTATATACAACTTTGCCACATTATACGGAGGGCCATAACAGGAAAAACTGGCTGTATTAACATCTTAGGGAGCTTCTAATCAGCTATCCACTTGCCTTACAAAACAAAACAAAAAAAAGGTGCTGACTGTGGGTTTCAAATACGAGTAAACATTTTTCGGAATCTGCTCACCAGCTAACATGCAGGAGGAAAAGTGCCAGTTTCTCATTTCTCATCTGCTCCCTGAGGGAGCAAATCTCACCACTCATGAGTTTTATCAAGGAATAGCACTGATCGATTCTGAAGGAACCTATCCAAKACTCTTCTGCCAAAGAGGGTCACAATAGCAGAGACTATCCAGGTCTCCGGATAGTGTAGAGGCTATCCTAGAGGTAGGAAGAAGCGCTCTGCTCAGAAATGGAAATGAAAGATATGAACATTTCTTTTGTCAAAAGTACTGCTAAGCAATGATTTAAATCAACCAAGGATACAATCCTGACTGTTTAAGTTAGTCATATGAGAAAAGTAGACYGCTTATAGTCTAAAAGATATTTAAAATATATTTTAGTTTTCACAGTAACACCAGATTCTCTTTCCCAGTTATCCCAAGATGGCAAACAGCAAGCAGTTAGTGTACATGATAGAAAATTTTCATGAGCTGAAGACTAAAAACCCGAATCTACAGAATATGCCCAAAACAAATCCTATCAAGACCAAAMAGTGCACAGATAAAGTCTCAGATTTACAAGTGAGACTGCTTTGAGGTAACTGCAGCAGTTCCCAAACCCTATCTACCTTATCCCTTTTGAAGGGCTCCATCCCTGTCACGGGTTATGAAATGGTTATGAAACCGCAACTAAAGCATTAAAACTTAACCCATAAAACCAGAAGGYGAAACAGAACCAACCTGAGCTTCCTCTAGGACATCAGCTTGTAGCACAGTTCAAGCCACACTAAGCAAACAGCAGTGACAAGAACTACTACAACCTTCCTTGGCAATTCACCCTCACTCATGAATCTCCACTCAAAAAACTCAGAGGTTTACTCAAATAGAGTTAATTCCTCCCATTTCACCTGTGGTTTAGAAATAACCATAATGATCTCAAACTTCATATACTTCACACACTATGCAAAAACATATTATTTCAAGATAGCAATTTTTGCTTCTCCATCTTGGACCGTCAGCATAGGTACATAAAAATAGCTACTATGCATGAAGTTATTCTTCCACTGTTAAGCCATCTGTAGCTAAAACTGCTTTTGAAAATCATCTAACATGCAATAAATTATCCAGTCACAATTTTAAGTTTCCAGTGTCTTCTTGTAGCCCATTCTTCCTCAGAAGCATATCAGCAGCGGCAGCTTTTTAAAACAGCTTAAATTTGAAGAAGTAAATCAAATGTGACTAACCCATACTAACAAAACTCATAATTCCACGAAGTACAATGTTGTATAAAAGAAACTATCTCCTCATTTCAACTGTTTTCAGATAAAAATAAGTCTAGATTTTAGCTAAAAAGACAATAAAGTTGAAGAAAGATCYTTTTTTTTAACTGTATATAGAAGTAATGCCTAAGTCTAGTCAAATACTCCACAAAAACAGAAGATGGCCTTCTGGAAACAAAGTTATTGCATTACTACAAAGTTTGAGATGTTCTACTTACCAGATAATGCAACAATACATAAAAATATTACCCTTAATTGAAGCTTGCACAACAGCTTCTAGGTCACAGAAAATTACAAWGAAAGGAAGAGATCATGAACTACGATTAGTATAAGCAAACCTTTGTATCTACGAAAAAAAACCCTTCACAGTTCTAAAAGTGCAGAAGTCTACTCTTTGTAACTACAGCGAAACATCAGAACCTACAGAAATAACTGCTATTATCTGCATGTAAGGGATCATCTTTATTCAGAGAGGTTTGGGGAATAACATTCCAAGAAACCTAAGCCRTAAAATTGTACTGATTATGTAGAAGAATTTCCACCTTTCAGACACCTATTCTCTGTCCATACAGGATTTCAAATGGCAGAAAAAAGTATTCTCCCCACTCCCTCAAATAAAAAAAGAAAAAGAAAAAAAGGAATTGAAGACTATAAACCTGAATCAACAAAACTCTACAATGGCTAATCAAGTATACATAATTTTTGAAATTGAAAGTAAAAATTTTTTTTTTACACAAAACTACTATTAATAGAATTAAACTTATTACAGTTAAACTGTAATAATATCTAGTTTCCCAAACAGCACTTGGACTTGTAGTGAACTTGCACGGGCTTAACTTTCTAACACTGATGAACAGGAGGAGAACCGATAGCTTTACGTTTTTAAGACACAAAAGAGGTAAATTTATTTACTAGTACACTTCATATATATGTTGAATTATAGTCATGTTTGTTAGACATCCACCTTGAAAGGTGAATGTATTTTAAATCATTTCAGAGAGCATCCACTTTTCAAAGCAGCTCCAGGTTCTGTCCAGGAATCCTACCAGTAACTGCCCAGCAGAGCAGAGTGTTCCACCCCACRGTGCGCAGCCTGTTCCCAACAGCAAGGCGACACCTCCTGCGGCTCTTTCCAACTCTTTCCACTGGACAAGTGCATGCTGCAATTTCATGAAGACTCCACACATTATTAACCGAATGTACTCTCTCTGAAGCACAGCATTAGGCACGACTAAATGCATGGCATAAAAAGAGGAATTAAAGAGACACCGTCTTAGTTTACACATATTTTACATATTATCTTGTCCTTTTTCCTTCACAGGTGTTCTTCCCCCTCATTGTCTTTGTGAATCTATTTTAATTTTCAGTTTTATATAAGACTAGACAGTCTACGCATACGGAATTTTAAGTCCTGGTCAATAGTTTGCCCAGATAATCTCATTTGTCTATACAAAAATTTCACTTTTGAGTTTTTAACTGCTGAGAATTGATGAATAGGATTTTTCAGAGATGGCTGATGTATCTCTGTACCAATACAGTGTCTCAATTTTGCAATAGCCTTTGTAATCAGAAGCAGGTGAAGTCACTGCCATCAAAAACCACATAGACCAACATCCTCCTTAAGCCTAACAAAAAAAAAAAAAAAATGCATATCAAATCAGTCTGGGAGTGGCAGCATTACATGAGTGGTTTAGACATGAAGCGATTCAAGGACATAGAAATCCCTCATAGGATACTAAGAGGAAACGTAGCTCCAAGGTAAGTTGGAACTCTGTGTACACACCAACTCTCTAAACTTAAACCTCAGCAGGCTTAGGCCATGGTAGTTATTTAACAAACAATGGATAAACACTGAACTAGCACAGAAGGAAAAAAAAAAAAAAAACAACAACAACATCACAAAACATCATTACTAGATGAAGCAGCATTGAAGGAGAGAAAAACTAAAATGGAAAATGCATTCAGCACGTTCCTGGCTATTTGCATAATTTAGAAGTAGTCCAAAGTAAATATTTACAGACAGCAGTCACACATAGGTCAGAATTTTCATCTGGAACATTTACAGTAGAGAGACTAGGTGGCACGTTCAGTTCATAGCTTATCATCTGAAACACTGATTCGGATTTGACTAAAGAAAATAAATGACTTGAAGAGTGCAAGACTGTCATCCAGGAAACGTTTGTTTGCATTATGAAACCACTGTCTGGTTAGTAGTCTGTTCTCAGGATTGTACTGCGTTGCACTGCACCTGCATGAGGCACAGATCACTTCCAACTTAAACAGTTGCCAAAATCTTAAATTTAAGGAGCTGTGCCCACTAGAACTTTGAATATTATTTTCATCAAACAACAAAATCTGCATTTTGTAGGCAAGCGCAGAAAAAGGAGCAAAACATTTCACTACAACTTCAGCTGAGAACTTTGAAAGAATAAATTAGATGCTAGTATTAAGAACATCATTAGATCAATATAATACAGAACAAGATTAAAGACTTTTTTCTTTAACGTCAAAGACTTTTCCGGCTACTTCTATGCACTTAGCAGCAGTAGGACAGTCAGCTTCCCCTCCCTGTGAGCATCTCTCACACATGCTGTAACTGAAAAATGAAATATCTTAGAAGATGCAGTTATGGAACTACAAGAACCAGTGAAGAGGAGCAGAGGGAGGAAACTGAATGGAAACTTAGAGTCTGACACTACTTTTAGCTTAATTCTTGAGTAAGCTTCCTAGATCCCTTTATATCACTATGAAGCGTGAGTATGCCCAGAAAGTGCAACTAAAATGAGTGATTGGAGGAGACTACATTCAAAATAATCAGCAGCAATACAGTGGAGTGAATATAGCCAGATTCTGTACATGTAATAACTCCTATTTAAAATTTTAACCCGGGGAGTTRTAAGCTAACTAACAAGATACAGAGAACTAACACTTGCGATATTCTCCACATACATTAAAAAACACAGATTATAACTCCAAAAGAAATAAGATTCCCAAATGCTGCCCTTTCCCATGTTTCAGTAACAAGTTTAGGTACGATTCAGTGACCAATATCAAATAGTATATTTCAAATAGGTGAATTATATTGTATGTAACATACAACCAAACTTTGTTTCCTAAGCAACCTATACTACACTACATAGAAAAGCGACATCAAGAAAAAATTAACTACGCTTTTGCAAAAAGGGTTGCTGTTGTTAGTTTGTTTCCTCTGAACTTCTGAATCCTTGGGATAAGCATGAAGGTCTTCCATCTTCAAACACAAGACACTAAATGTCAGCTAACTAGAAATCCACTTCAAGTATTATATATTACTCTTCCAAATGTCAAAGTTGCTTAATTAATCAGGAATAACAACACTGTGCAGAATAAAATTCTGGGGTAAAATTACAACGGATTTGCACAGCCCTTATGTAAAGTGACACAATGCTGTGTGTCCACTTACTCAGGCAGTTAAACTGTAATCATGCCATCCTACTTATCAGAACAATGGTATTTTTAAAAAATAGCATGATCTTCCCCAAATCATAAAGTTTATGATCAAAAGCCCTACCAGGGCTCAAGCAGTTGATAACTACAGTACCATACCTAGAAATACTGCTTAATGTAAGAATACTGCCACAAAAGGAATTCAAAACTAGACATCCCTCTCATTATAGCAAGTGATCCTACTATTTTTTATTCTTAGATTACAACAATATTTAAATGAAAAAGTACAACACTGGTGAAGATCATATATGCGAAATGAGAAGAAACATGCTTTGGACAATGACAGATTGTTCAGACTATCTATTCACTTAAGCCTATCTAATACTAGAAGTACATATGTTCATTTAGAACCTTGTCTAACTGACTAGATGCCGACAGTTAGTTCTAAGCGCAGAAAACCAGCAAGCACTGAGTTCTTTACCATCAAATCGGAATAATTCTAGAAAAAGCCACTTCCATTGTGTTCTCCAACAGCCCAGAGATGACAGAAGCTGGGGATGTTTACAGGTCCTAAATGAATAATTCAGCATCAGCAACAACTCCCCACCATTGACAACCTCAACGTGGTACTCGAGCGGGCAGCCGTGACGCGCTTCCAACACGCAAGTTCTGTAAACAGGACATCTTCAGAAACTAATGCACTCCTGCCCAAGCGTCCAAGTGGCTAGTTCTGAAAAGACAGCCCCCCCCCCCCTTTTTTTGGTCTTTTGGGGGGTTTCCCTTTAACTGGAAATTCTCTCTGCAGGACAAGGATCAACACCCAGAACACTGATGCTCTGGGATGTCCCTCAGAACTTCCCCGTAAAGGCCCTCTCCAACGTCCACCCGAAGCCCCAACGTCCCCCTCAGACCTTCCCGCACACCAACAGCGCTAACAGGAGGAAAGACCCCTGCACGCACCGGCACGGCCGCCCCATCCCTCACCTGACCCGCCCACCTCCTCCGCCCCGGCGGCTTCCCCCGGGTCTCCCTCGGGGTCCCCCCCGGCCCCAGCGCCCTCCCCCCGGGGACGAGAGCGGCTCCCGCCCCGGTGAGGAAGCGGGAGGAAGGGACGGCCGGGGCCCCCCGCCTCTTCCCCCTCCCCCTCACAGCGGAGGCGCTAGGCCCTGCTGCTCCGCTTCCCCACGCCGGGCCGCGCCGCCCCCCTCGCCGCCCCGCTGGGCCCCCTGCGCTTACCGACGGCGCGGCGCTGGGGCGGCCCGAGCGGCCGGCTCGGGCTGGGCCGGGCGGTCGCAGAGTCTCACCTCAACCTCAGCGCCACCGCCACCGCCATCTTGCCTCCCCTCCCCCGGCTCCGCCGGCTCCGCCCCTTCTCGCCAGGTCCTGGCAGCTAACGAACAAACGGCGGCGGCGCGGCTCGTTGGCTTCCAGCGGCCGCGGGGGCTCGCCCCTCCTGCCGGCGAATCTCGCGGCGTGGCGTTGCCTAGGCGGCGCCGACCCGGGAGAAGGCGCGGGCGGCCCCGGGGGCCAGCGGGAGCGCTGCTATGCTCCTGCCAGGACCCGCCGGCCGATGCCGCGGCGGAGGGCTCCCTCCCCCTCCACCCCCGCCGCGGGGGGGCGGCGCTGCCCAT